>NW_023045003.1:74898-222411 GCF_011762505.2 Arvicanthis niloticus | reverse complement strand
TTAGCTGGAGAAAATTGTCCTTGTTCTAGAAGGGTCCATCTGAGGCCCCCATGTGACTTCATCAGTTCTATTGTATGATGATCATAAAAGGGCTGTATCTGTGCCTTCTTGTCAAGGTCAGAAGGCCCTTTGCTTATTATGCCATAAATGTAGGACCTCTTCAGTCATTGAGGACTTATGGGAGACCTTAGTTCTGAGGTGGTAACTTTGGTAAATTTTGAGGTCAATTTGAGAAATTAATAAATGTCTGAGGTTTCAGGTTCTCAAAGGACTTGTATGTTAATGCTCCCTTGAACACTGGGGAATTTGTGACACATTTGATGTTGAGAGGGTACATCTGAACCACCCCTGAGTTATGGAAAGTTGTAAAGCACATTGGTCCTATACAGTTAAGATGAAGGTCACTTAGGCTATGGGGAGATCTAAGTATCCCTGGTTCACAATGGACAGGTCAAAAGTCCCCTTGATCCATACAGAAATTTGGAAGATCAGTAGTTCTTAAGCTGTAGGTCTGATGCCTACTTGAGAATGACTGGAGTGCATTTAGCCTCCTGGTTAAGACAGAGTATGCCTGAGGACCCCTTGAGAACCTTGAGAATGATTTGAGCTCCAATTCAGAGATTTGGGGAAGTGTGTGTTTTCCTGCTTTTGTGTCAGAAACACAATTTGAAGAACCCATGGACAGAATCAGAATGTTGACATATCCCAAAACTATTAAGGATACCAATCTTTAGAGGCAAACGTCTCATACCATGTAGGGGAAAGCAGAAATTTCAAAGACTCTTGTGTCAGGGGAAGATCAAGAGTCAAGTTGGAGAGTAGAGAAGGCCTGAACATTTCCTTATCCAGTCTTCATGGGAACCAAGAACATTCCTATCATGCAGGCCAGGGAGCAGTGTAATCAATCTCCAACACGCTAAGAGGCAGTACTTAGCTAGGTCTCCTGTAAAATCAGCTGCCTATTTTTGAACATGGCATGGTTTCTTATTTCTGCTAACAAATTTTAATCTATATCTATCTCTATCTCTATCTCTATCTCTATCTCTATATCTATCTCTATCTCTATCTCTATCTCTATCTCTATCTCTATCTCTATCTCTATCTATATCTATATCTATATCTATATCTATATCTATATCTATCTATCAATATCTATCTATATCTATATAGTTAGATAGATAGATAGATAGATGTATATATACACACATACATATGTATATATACATGTAATATATATATATATAATTTATATATATATATAAATATATAAAAATATATTTAAATATATATATTCTCCTGGATTTATGACTTTGCAGGCTACTCTTAGGCATCAGGACCTCAGGCATCCATGTCCTGTTATTTGGATGGAGGTCATGAGGTCATCAGATCAGAATAAGATGGACTCAGTGCAACTTTAATAGAGGGAGTTGGTTTTTTTCACCAACTAGGTCAGTTCAAGTAGGCCTAGATATACAGTGGTCAGAAGAAGCACATGTTATTCTCCACGAGGAGCACATTTTATTGCATGCCATTTTGACTACAAATTGTGAGCTACTCTTAATCAGAAGAGGGAATACTTAGCATTCTTTTAGTCAGAAGAACTTACCTGATGCTTCAATGTGTATCTGAGGCAGCTAGAAATAGAAGTTGTAAGTTTGATAGATGGTGGATGAGAAGAAAATGTATTAAACTCCTGCTGTTTATATGGTGCACAGAGTGGGAAAACATAAGGGTGACTTTAGATTAAAAAAAAAGAATTGAAAAAGCCATGGTAAATGAGAGTAGGGCCCAGGCCACCCTCTTGAGATGGGCTGCCTTAGAGCTTCCATTTGGCAGGCTGGGAAGCTCTGATACCTCCTTGGGAAGAAGAGGAAACTTGGAGGCTTACTAGGGCAGAACTTGAACGTCTGACCCACTGTTGATTATAAGACACATTTCTGAATACTTTTCTGTCATAAAAAGCTTCTCTAAGGACCAGTGTCTTAGATGGGGCATTTGAGAGTCTATCTCTTTCAGCCTGAAACATTCTGAGGCTGCCTGAAACAGGGGGGATATATCCAATGTCCCTTTGGTGAGAACTAGAAAGTCTAATCTCTATTGGTCAGATTGAAAAGGACTGATAGGTCTTTTAGAGGAGAAGATATAACCAGTATATCTCCTACTTTGAAGTGGGATCCTTTTGAGATTGCTTCAAACAAAATATGTGTATCTGTGGCCCCCAAGATCAGAAGGGTTATTATGGGGGTATCCAGATTCATATTGGAGTGCTGGGTCTCTCCCTTGGTAGGAGAGGGAAGGTACCAGGTCCTCTGGTTGACATATGATATGACTGCAATTTCTTGTCTAACAGGGAAAGATGTTGTACTCCCTTTTGGAACTGGTGGAGGGATGAATCCCCATAAGATAGGAACCAAAGCTGTGTGCTCCCGTTTGGAACTAATGGAAGGTTTCTCTCCCTCTTGGACAGTAGGAACATGTTTTGAGCTCTCCTTAGTAGAAACAGGGTGGCTGGTATCCTCTTGGGCTTATGATGTGTGTTTGACACCCCATAGAGACTGTCTCCATCTTGAGATGACTCAATGCCTTCTTGGTATTCAGGAGACCTTTTCAGGGCTCCATGGGTTTCAGAGGCATTCCTCTGTCTTCTCCTGGTAAAAGTAGTGTGTCTGGGAATCTCATGAGGAGAGGTGGAATGCCTGAGGCTCTATTCATGAGAGGGAGTGTTTGTGTGGACTCTTCAGTAGAGATGAAGGATGCTATGCCCTCTTGTGGAGTAGCTTTTGGTTTCTTATCTTTTTTGAAAGATAAAGAATATCTGAGCCCTCTTTCTGACAAAGAAGATGGTTTGCAACTCTCATGTTCAGAATTGGAAGGTTAGTGTCCCTTTGGTCATAAGGGGCCTCTTTTGATGTGGTTTTGGTAGACTTGGACTGTCTGTGAATGCCTTGGGGAGGTGGGGGACTTCTGAGGTCATCCTCAGGAGATGGTGAGGATGCACAGGCTTCTTTCGCAGAATCTGAAATGGTGAGGTTTCTGTTGGTCTCAGTTTCAAGCTTTGCACCCCTTTTGTCAGAATTGCAACCTCTTAACCCCATTTTGGAAGAATGGCAGAGTTCCCAGCCCTCATCTTCTGATGGCACAGATTTCAATCCTGTTTGGTCTAAAGAGGCATGTCTTGATCTTGTTTCTCCCATATTAGAATGTCTGGAGCAACCTCCTGGAGAGGGAGAATGACTAAAACCTACTATAAAAGGGGAACTGGAAGTGGGACTTGAGTCTTTTTGATATACTTGAAAGATGTGAGGCTACTTCAGCAGAAGAGATACTTTATAAGACATCAAGTTCTGAAAGGGAAGTTTGGATATCCCCTTCAGGAAATGGGACAGATTTTCACAGCCTTTTGGTAGAATTGAAAAGTCTAGGGCCTTTCTTGGGAAAAGAGAAACGCCTCTGGCATTCTTTATGAGAAGAGATAGGGACAAAGTCATCAAGTGCACAAAGGGACAGTCTGAGAAACTGTTGAAAAGGAAGTTTCCACAGTGTCTTGGATAGATGGCGTAGGTTCTAGAAGCCCCTGGTCTGGTTGAGAATGTTCTAGAGTTTTTTGTGGAGATGTGGGTGTTCCCAGAATCCTTTCTTCAGATACTAAAAGACCCAGAGCACCTTCATTAGTTTTCAAAGGCCCCAGAGCCCCTGGCACAGATGGCAAAGATTCTACAGTCCCTGACACAGAATCTGAACTCATAGAAATGCATTGGGTAGATGGCAGGGGTCTTCTGACTCTGGACTAAGTGATGAAGAAGGTTGAAACCTGAGGGAGTTTTTTGCAGGTGACAAAGGCTCTATAATTACTTGGGCAACAGGTGCTATTTCTCCAGTGTTTTGCACACATGGCAATGTTCCTTGTGTGCCCAGGGCAGATTCAGAAAGACCAAAATCTTCTGGGTTAGATGATGAATATCCTAAAATCTCTTTTTCCAAAGAGGTTCCTGGGGGCTCTGGGATAACAAGGAAGTTTCTGGAGACCCTTGGGTAGATGTCAATGTTCCTAGAACACCCTGGGCAGACAGGGAAGGATTGAGAGACAATAAATCAGGCTGTGGCACTGTCAAATCCAGTTGGACAGATGGAGAAGATCCTAGACTCACGGTGGTAGATGCTGAAAATTTGAAATCTGGTGAAGAATTGGATATTCCTGGCTTGCCATGCATACAGGTGTAACCTTCCAGATTCCCCCTGTAAAGACAGGCAAGGGCCCTCCAGCTTCTTGAACAGATAACAAAGATCCTGGATTCACTTGAACAGATAGAGACATTGTCAAAGGCCCTAGGAAGATGATGCAGATCCTACAGTTTCTTGTCCAGATAAAAAAAATTACCATAGGACCTTTGGAAGAATGCATAGATCCTGAAGATTCTGAAGCAGGTGTTTCTCTGTGTTGGGCCCTTTGAGCAGAATTCAAAGACTGATTTGGTCCCTGGCATGAAGAAGAAGGTCCTAGAGTACACTCTGTAGGTTTAGAGATCAAAAGTCCCTTCTACAGAAAGGGAAGTATCCGAAAGGCTTAGGGAAGAAAGTAAGGGAATAAGGTGGGCAGATATTGAAAGTTCCAGAGGTGAGCCACCAGATATCACATGTCCTGTGGTAGATGTTGAAGATTTTTGTACACCTGGTGCAGATGATGAATATCCTAGAGAGCCCTGGGGAGATGGCAAAGTCTCAACAAAGCCTTGTGCAGTTGCAGAAATTGTCAGAGATCCTTGTTCAGATTCCAAAGTTCCTGTTGTCTTTTGAGCAGGGTGGGTATATCCCTGACACACTGGAGTAGGTGGTGAATCTGCTACTGTGCAGGGTGTAGAGGTGTACTGTGTTCCTGTACCTTGTGTATGTAAAGGACTTGAAAACCTTTGGGGGGATGTAGAATGATGGGCAGAACTTTGTGTAGATGTGGATTGACATACTGTCCCCTGTGTAGATAAACAGGGTCCTACAGCTCCATGAGCAGAAACCGAAGATGCTTGAGTTCCCTGTTCTGTAGAGGAAAGACCCAAAGGATTAGAAAATCTTTCAGAACATTGTTATGTATTTATCATTGCCTGGGCTGAGATCGAAAGTTTCAGAAGCCCCTGGGATGATTGCAAAGGTGCTAGACACCCTTGACTGGATCCAAAAGTTTCTGCCCCTACTTGGATAGAAGATGAATGTCTACCAGGTTCTGGAGGTGATGGTGGCAAAGTTCCTAGAGTCACTGACACAGGTTGAGAAGAGGATACATCCTGCCTCACCAGGGGTGAATGGCCCAAGTTACTCTGTGTTTCTTTGTCTTGCACCACAGGCAAAGTATCCTCTGCTGCCCTTGAAATTCCTTGGGCTTTTGAGAAGATAACAAAGCTCCTAGAACCCCTGGAGCAGATCCAGTAGTCTGTGGGGAACATGATGAGCATTGTCCAGTATGTTGAGCAGGTGGAGAAAATGTAAGAGCCCTCTGGGAAGGAGTGGGATGTTTCAAAACTTTGGAACAAATGACATAGTTTCTATATGTTCTTGTTTGGATGTGGACATTTCAGAGACTCTTGGGCAGATAGGGAAGTTCCCAGAACCCCTTGTGCAGATGACAAAGATCCCAAAGTTCCTTCTGCAGATAAGGGAATTCCCAGAGGCACTTGGGCACATGGAAAAATTCCTAGTTCCTGCTTGTCACTTTCTTTATAACCTAGAGTCCCTGAGCTAGGACACAAAGGTTCTTTTTTCCCCTGGGCAGCTATGGGCTTCCCAAAGTGTTTTCTTCACAAAGGGAAGCTTGTGCAGGCATCTGAGTAAATGCTGAGGGTAATGGAGAAATTTGTGCCACTGTAGGCGGCTCAAGAGCTGCTTGTGAATATAGGGAACTTGACACAATTTTTGGCAAAGATGATGGAAAGGCTGGACTTGCTTGTTTTGGTGAGGTTTGACCAAAAGGCGTCAGGGCATGGGGCAAAGTTCCTGTAGTCCTTGGCACACACTGTGACCTTCCTAAAGAACCTGAGACAGAAGACAAATGCCTATGAGTACTCTGGGCAGACTCAGATGTTCCCAGATTCTTTTGAGAATATGATGACTGCTGGAGACAATTTTGAATACATCGTGACTGGCACAGAGTTGGCTGTGCAGATATGCAAAGTTTGGTAGACAGGAAATGTGCTAGATCACTGGAGACTTCTAAAAAAGATTCCTGAGATCCATGATCCTATAGTGAATGTCCTGTAAGCTCCGAGGGACATGGCAAATGGCCTGTAGTCCCTTGGAAAGAAGGTGAGGTATCCTGAAGTTCTACCTTGTGTGATGAGTACCCTAGCTCTTTTTGGATAGATGTTGAATTCTCTGGAAACTCTGGGGTAGATGGGAAAGAACCCACAGTTTCTTGGACAACCATAGAATGTTCTAGAGGCCATTGTTTACATCCCACAGTTGGGATAGTCACTGCTGTCACTTGGGGAGGTTTCTGAGCACATCTTGCAGATGAAGAAGGTTTCACACTCCCTTTGGAAGATAACAATGGTTTTTTTTAGTTCTGGTACTAGAAGAAGATCCTTGTTTAGATGGCAAACTCTCTAGAGTCCTAGTTTCAGATTTGGGCAGTTGCCTAGCCCCTCTTGGAGACAGAAAATGTTTTTCAACCTCTTGATTAGATGGCAATATTGTTTCCGTTCTATGTGCATGTCGAGTAGATCTTAACGCCCCTGTATTACATGGTGAATGGCCTCCAGTCCCCTGTGCTGATATAGATTGTCCCAGATTGTTGTTTTCTGATTGGTATTCTGTCCCTTCCCCTTGTTCAGATATCAAAGGCTCTAGGGTCCCTTGTGCAGAAGGATATTAGATGCTTTAATAGAAGTGGAACTTTTCAGAGATGTTTGGGCTAATGGCACACATTCTAGACAATTTTTTTTAGATGTGGACTTTCCCTTAGACCCTTGGAACTTTAGAAAACATTCTGTAGTTTTGAAGTCTATTTTGCAAAGTGACAAATCACTTTGATCATGGGAAACATGTTCTGGAGCGCTTGGGAAAGATGAAGAAATTCCCTGAAGCCCTGGAGCAGATGGTGAACATACTAGAGATTTTGGGGTAGACAAAGAAGGCCCCTGTGCCTTTTGGGAAGATATGGATTGTCCAGCATGTCCTTGGGTAGAGTGGCAACTTACCAGAGTCCCTTGGTTATTTGTGGAACATTCCAAGGACTTTGGGACAGACATAGATGGTGTGGAACTCACATGAGGAGTAGTTGTAGCTTTTGAAGTTTCTTTGGCAACAGGGGATGATGCAAGCACCTGTTTTGCAGAAGGGGGAAGGTCAAAAATCTCTTCATCAGATGGGAAACTTCTGAAGCCTCCTTTGTCAGAAGGATCAACTCTTAACCTGTTTTTCCTAGAAACTGGATGCCTGGGTATCACTTTTTTAGAGAGAGAACGTCTACTAGTTCCCCCCAGAGAAGGCACATACAAGGAACACTCTTGGGTAGGTGGAATTAATTGTAGAGCTCCCTGTTCAGATATAGTACATCCTAAGGCCTCTTGCTGAGATGCAGAAGGTCTTAATGTGCCCTGTGTACCTGTGCAAGCCTTGACTGTGGCTTCAGCATGAGGGGAATGTACTAGAGCTACCTGTGTAGATGTGGCCTCTCCTAGAGCACCAAGGACATCTGTGAGAGGTCTAAGAGCCTCATGGGCAAGTTGAGAAGTTTCTAGACCCCCTCCTTGTGTACATGTGGAAGTTCGATGGGAACATTCTTCAACTGAAGAAGGGGATAACAACTTTTGCATAGAAACATCAGGCTTCATGGCCATTTTGTTGGGCAAAACCGTGTCCAAGGCCCCTTTGGAAGATAAGGTAGAATCCAGAGCCTTGAAAGTATTTCGAATATGTTCTGGAGACACTTGTGGGCATGGAGAAGGACCAACGACCCTTTGTGCAGATGAGGAAGAGTCTATAGCACCTTGTGTAGTTGGAGAAGATGGCTGATACTCTTGAAGAGATAGGGAAGTTCCCATAGTGTCCTGTGAAGTTTGGGGAGATCCCATGGATTCTAGTACATAGGTGGAATCCAAAGAATTCCCTTTTTTAAATGTACAGGTTGTTACAGACTCTTGTGTATGCATATCACCTCCCATAGCCCCTCGTACACATGGGATTGGATCCAGAAATTTCTGTACAGGTAGAATATGTCCTAGAACAACTTTTGTAGATGTGCCACATCCACAAGCCATTTCTAAAGATGGCGCTGTGGCTAGAACTCCTTTTGTAGATGTATTCTGTTCCACAGTCCCTTCCTGAGTTAGGTTAGTACTTGTAGAAATTTGTACAGGTTTGGAAAATTCTAGTATATCTGGTGTGTTAGTAGAAATTTTTAGAGCCTCTCCTACTGATACAGAATGATCTAGATTCCCAAGGGGAGGCAGGGAAGGTTGTATCATCTCAGTACACTGTACAAGTATGGAGCTTGCATGGGCCACTGGCAGTGTTTTGGTACAACCTTGACTCTTCTGGTCATGATGACAAGTCAGGAGAGCCCTTTTGGATGGTAGGGGATATATATGAATAATTCTCCGTCAGATATGGACTTTTTGAAGACCAGCTCTTCAGAAGGAGTATCTTTCAGTGTCCTTTAGCTGGAGTGAATATTTTCAGGATCCCTTTTCAAAGAAAAAGAATATGTTATTCTCCTTTTATGTGGGAGAGCATATATGAAAACATGTCTTTGACCATCTGCTGTAGAGGGGGACAATCCTAGTGCACTCTTGACAGATTGGGATGGTCTCACAACCCTTGGTGAAGATGGTGAAGGTTTTAGATGACTTTGTGTGTATGCCGAAGGCACAAGAGTCCCTTGGGTGGACTCAGGAGTTCCTACCACATCTTGTGTCTGTGTTGAACTCTCAAGAACCCCTTCTGAAAATTGCAAAGGTCCTTTAGCTACTGGTGTAAGTGTACGAAGTTTTGTCTCCACTTGGGCAGGGGTGAAGGTTTAGCGACTCACTTGGGGAACTGCAATTGTATTTAGTCCCCTTTGGACTGTAAAAGATGACCTAAGCCCATTTTTAATGGTGGGGGACTTTGAAAGTCCTCCTGGCTTAATGGGGAAGTTCTGAAATTCCCTTGGTCACCAGGGTCAGGTCTCAAGCTCGCTTTAATAGAAGCAGATTTCTTAGGGCACATTGGGGATGAGGTGGAACATTTTTGGTTGTCTTTGTGATAGGACATATCTCTCTGCCCTGCTTTGGCAGCTGTCAAACATGTTAAACTCTCCTGAGAAAAAGTGGAATGACTTGCTCCATTTGTGAAAAATGAGAAAGCACTGATCTTACTATTGAGAGAAGAAGGTTTGCATCTGTCTTTTTCTGATGGGTCCTGTTGTAGGTTCCTTTGACCAGAGGGGTATTGCCCAACATGCTTTGGAGGACAATTGAAAACTTTGGAGACTTGTAGGGTAGGGGATAAACTTTTGAACCTCTTTCTGGAAGAGGAGACATGTATGATTATCCTTTCAGCACAAGTGGGAAGTCTTTCAGATGCCTGGGCAGATGTGGAATGTCCCATAGACCATTGAAAATATTTGGTTGCTTCCAGAACACCTTGGTGGGATACAGACCGTCCCTGAGCATCTGGAGGAGAAGTGGAAGATCCCAGAACTCCTTGGCTAGATAGGGAAGGGTGTAGGGAACCTTGAATGTGTGGGGAAATTACCTGTTCACGTTGGCCTGCAGAAGACTCAGCAGAAGATGACCCAAGGACAGCAAAAGAATCAGAGGAAGATGACCCAGGCACAGCAGAATAGTCAGCAGAAGATGCTCCAGGCACAGCAGAAGAATCAGCAGAAGATGGCCTAGGTACAGCAGAAGAATCAGCAGAAGATGGCCCAGGCACAGCAGAAGAAGCAGCAGAAGATGTGCCAGGCACAGTAGAGGAGTCAGCAGAAGATGGCCCAGGCACAGCCAAAGAATCAGCAAAAGATGGCCCAGGCACAGCAGGAAGGTCAGCAAAAGATGTCTCAGGCACAGGAGAAGGGTCAGCAGAAGATGTCCCAGACACAGCAGAAGAGTCCGAAGATGTGCCAGGCAGAGCCGAAGAGTCAGCAGAAGATGTCCCGGCCACAGTGTGATCTTCTTTGAACTTTGAACTGGCATCTTCAGTACTGTGCTTTGTAGATGTTGCAGGTACTCTACAACCCAACTGGTCAAAGTCCATAGGTTCTTCAAACCCAGTAGACACTGCCTGGCTTTTCTTCACCTTCCCAGGTATGGGCACAGAAGATGACGCTACTCTTTTTCTGGTGACAGGCTGTAAAACAGATGGTCTGATGTCCCTAGTCAGTGTTTTACTCATGCCCTCAGGAACCCTCAGAGGGAGTGGAGCTGTCAATGTCCTGTTCTCTTTCAGACCCCTCAGAGGGTCCAGGGTCCTCTTATTGACTGAAGCCTTTATAAGAGCTTTGAGTTCTTGTAGCTTTTCTGTAACCTTAGTGTCCGGTTCTTTGAATCTCTGGTCTTCATAGGACTTTGTGCACCTGAACTTGTGCCTAGTAGGTCTAATGAGCCCCGGAGGTGCAAAGTCCCTCAGGCCTCTGCTGATCAAGTGCTTCTCCCATTGGGGAATACTGAAGGGGTTCCCAGGCCATGGAGGCTGGGAACCCTGCAAGTGCCTCCCCACTTTGGGTAGGGTGTGAATATTCGGTTGGGGGACACTGAAGGGAGTCCCAGGCCATGGAGGCTGGGAAAGTGAATGTCTAAGGTCAGAGGGTAAAGTCCATGATGAGGCTTGCTGGCCTCTCTCCACACGTCTGGCCATTTTGAGTCATTAAGGAAATTGAAAGAAGTAATTGGAAAGTGTTTATTACCCGTTGAAGGGGCAGTGAATGTACTTGCCAATGGTGATTCACAGAAAGTAGCAGTTAAGCAGGATGTATCATTTGAGATCGACTCTCTCACGAGATCTGTGGATGTGTAAAGGAGGTGAGGGACACTGAACTAGAGTGACCTTTGTTCTCGAGAATCAAGCAAAGCTCCAGAGCGGCTGTCCTTGGACGTGTACAGGACTGTCTCGAGCTGCCTCACCTGGCAGTTCTGCTTGCAGTAGCAGGGCAATCATCCAAGTGTTCTGAATGAGGAGGGACACTGAGGACCGTCTTCATTAGAGTCCAGAGTGCTACCTAGTCTGGTGCCCACTGCCAGGGGCCATGACAAGGAGCATCATGATTGGAAAGGGCAAGGGGTGCTTAGGAGGCTGTGCTCTTGCACCAGGATAGACCTTCTAACCATAGGCCGTCAGTGTTGCCTCATCACTGAATGGGAAAGGCTGATCCAGAACCTTGCTCCTCAAGACTGTGGGGGCTAGACAGTCACATGCATATTGTCCTACAGAAAGAACAAGTGATAGAATTTGAATAGAGTGTAGAAGGCATGGAATTATATTACTGATATTGTTCTGTATTTGAAAGATACATATGTACATATATACATACAAACATATGTGGTGGTATGTTAGTCACCTGAATAGTGACATAAAAATGTATATATATGAATTTTCTGCTGAAGGCTTTTAAGCACAGGATCACATTTTCTGTAAATAGGGATTATTTGACTTCCTTCTCTCTTATTTTAATCTCTTATATGTGGTTGTTAACTAGTATAGCACTGTGAAAATCACTACATAGGTTTCCGAACATATTCTTGTTATATGGACTAGCTCTTACACTCCTGGACAAATACTCAAAAGACCCTAAGTCCTACTACTGACATTGTTGCAATGTATGTTTATTGCTGCAATATTCTCACTAACAAAGAAAATAAACCATTTCTTTCCATTATGAGTTTAATAGAAAAAATGGAATACACAGACACACACACACACACACACACACATATATATATACATATACATATACATATACATATACATATACATATACATATACATATACATATACATATACATATACATATATATATATCATATATATTTATACATACATATGTGATGGTATTTTAGTGAACTGAAAAGGTAGCCGAAATCATGGCATTTGGAGACAAATGGATGGAAGGAGAAATTGTTATGTTAGGTGAAGTAACACAGATTTAGAAAGAGGGAATTGACATAGGTTTTCTTTCATGTGGGTTTGAGGTAAAATTTATATCTTTTATGCATGTGTGTGGGTGAGTGGGGATAGTTCATTAAACTAGAAAATGAAGCATAAGAGAAGAAGAGAAATCTTGATGAGAAAAATAGAAAAGCATGATAGAATAAATACCATATAAAAACATAAATGGCTGTGTAGTAATTCATGCTGTGATAAACCGCCTTTACCAAGGCAACTGATAGAAGAACAGATTTTTTGGGCTTCTAATTCCAGAGGGATAAGATTTCATCATGATGTCACAACTCAGCCTGGGGACAGATCTGGTGTCCCAGCACTCTTCCCACATCCAGATACAGCTTGACTCTCAGGAGGTCTGTCATAATCAGGCTCAGAGATGAGACACTCCTTGCCCCAATAACTGGCCTACTTGGGACTTCCAGGGACCCAGTGGAGACAGACTCTATCTGCCCTGCCCTGCTAAAGACATGTCTTCCTTCTGGCCCACAACTTGGCCTGGGGCAGAGCCAGTGCTCCAGACCAACTTCCACACCCAGAGACAGCTAGAGTCCCAGGAGCTCTATCACAACCAGGCAAACAGGGTCACAAGAAGGACAGGATCCAGTCAGAGACAATAAGGCCAGTTAAAACCTGACATAACCAGATGGTGAGGGGCAAGCCCAAGAACATAAGCAATAGAAACCAATGCCGCTTGGCACCATTACAATCCAGTTCTCCAACCACAGCATGCCCTGGATTCTGTTAACACATCTGAAAAGCAAGACTTAAACCTAAAATCCCATTTCATTAGGATGATAGTGGACCTTAAGGAGGATATAAATAACTCCCTTAAACAAATATAGGAGCTTCATGTGGTCTGTGAGTCGAATCTTGTGTATTGTGAGCTTTTGGGCTTATATCCAATTATCAGTGAGTGAATACCATGTGTGACATTTTGTGATTGTGTTAGTTCCCTCAGGATGATATTTTCTAGGTCCATCCATTTGCTTAGAATTTCTCAAATTCATTTTTTTCCAATATTTTATTAAGTTACATTTCAGATCACCATCCCAATTCCCCATACCTGTTAATACCCTATCCCATCTCTCTTCCTCCTTTTCCCCAGTATAATCTTTAAATTGCATGCAAGCATTAAGGTCAGTTCCAGGTAGAGGAAGTAGCAATACAATTGATGCAAATAGTCCAGGAACAAGGAAGATAATGAACCCAAGTAATCAAAACACATGCATGACAATAAACAGCTGCCTGTGATCACTCCTGCTATCACTATTTCTAAGGGCTTATCAGGATGATCTAAGTATCTGAGCCTGCTTCCCTGTCCTAGCTCAAATTCATTTTCATGCCTGAAGCCAATTTCCTCTTTCTAGCTTAGGATTTAGACTTCTGCCATTAAGTACTTCTTTTTTCTAGCCTAAGATTTAGATTCCTGCCTGAAATTTCTCCTTTATTCTATCCTAGGATTTAGATTTCTGCCTGAAATTACTTCTTTCTTCATAGAGGTAGAAATATCAATTCACAAATGTATATGGAACAACAAAAAACCCAGGATAGTGAGAAGTATTCTCAACAACAAAAGAACTTCTGGAGGAATCACCATCCCCGACCTCAAACTATTCTACAGGGCAATAGTAATAAAAACTGAATATACTGGTACAGAGACAGACAGGAAGATCAATGGAATAGAAATGAAGATCCATAAATGAGCCCACATACCTATGGTCACTTGATCTTTGACAAAGGAGCTAAAACCATCCAGTGTAAAAAGGACAGCATCTTCAGCAATTGGTGTTGGTTCAAATGGAGGTCAACATGTAGAAGGATGCAAGTCAATTCATTCATATCTCCTTGTACAAAGCTCAAATCTAAGTGGATCAATGATCTTCACTTAAAAGCAGACACACAGAATGTAATAGAAGAGAAGTTCGGAAAGACCCTCAAATACCTAAGCAAGGGGGAAAAGTTTCTGAACAGAACACCAATGGCTTATGCTCAAAGATCAAGAATTGATAAATGGGACCTCATAAAATTGCAAAGCTTCTGTAAGGCAAAGGGTATTGTCAATAGGAAGGAATGACAACCAACAGATTGGGAAAAGATCTTAACCAATCCTACATCCGATAGAGGGATAATATTCAAGATATACAAAGAACTCAAGAAATTAAGCTCCAGACAACCATATAACCCTATAGAAAAATGGGATACAGAGCTAAACAAAGAATTCTCAACAGAGGAAACTCGAATGGCTGAGAAGCACCTTAGGAAATGCTCAACATCCTTAGTCATCAGGGAAATGAAAATCAAAACAACCCTGAGATATCACCTCACACCAGTCAGAATGGCAAAGATCAAAAACTCACATGATAGTAGATGCTGGCAAGGATGTGGAGAAAGAGGAACACTCCTCCATTGCTGGTAGGATTGAAAGCTGGCACAACCACTCTGGAAATCAGTTTGGCGTTTCTTCAGGAAACTGGACCTTAGGATCCAGCTATACCACTCCTGGGCTTATACCCAGAATATGCTCCAACATATAATAAGGACATATGCTCCACTATGTTCATAGCAGCCATATTTATAATAGCCAGAAGCTGGAAATAACCAAAATTTTCCTCAAGAGAGAAACAGATCCAAAAAATGTGGTACATCTACACAATGGAGTAATACTCGCTATTAAAATATTGAATTTGTGAAATTTTTAGGTAAATGGATGTATCTAGAAATTATCATCCTGAACGAGCTAACCCAATCACAAAAGAACACACAAGGTATTTATTCACTCTTAAGTGGATGTTAGCCCAAAAGCTTGGTATAGCACAGACCCAACCCACAGATCACATGAAGCTCATGAAGAAGTAAGACCAAGTGGGGATGCCTCAGTTCTACCTAGAAAAAGTAAGAAAAATAATCAAGGGAGCAAATATACAAACAAAACAGGAGACAGAAACTGAAGTAGGAGCCATCAGTAGTCCATTCCACCTGGGTATTCATCCCATATACTGTCAAATAAGCTAGACACTCATGTGAATGGCTGGAAGTGCATGATGTCAAGAATATGATATAGCTGTCTAGTTAGAGGTCTGCCAAAGACTAACACATTCAGAGGACAATGCTCACAGCTAACCACTGATATGATCAAGGGTTTCCCAATGGAGAACTTAGAGAGAAGACTGAAAGATCAGAAAGGGTTTATGACCCCAAGAGCAGGAGGAAAGCAAAAATACTAAATAACTAGAGCCCCCCAGGTTCTAACCCACCAGCCTGGGAGAACATAGGGAAAGACCATGACTTCAGCAGTATATATAGGGGAGAATGGCGTTGTCGGGCATAAGTGGGAGAGGAGTTTCTTGGTCCCATAAAAAACAAACACAGACTTGGGGGGAGACCTGAGAGTTGAGAGGGGGTAGTGGGGGGGGGTAAGTGTGGCCACTGCCTCATTTAAGCATGGAAAAGGGGGATAGAATAGGAGGTTTTTGGGTTTTGGGAGGAAGTGTGGTAAGGGGATAAAATCTGAAAGGTAAATATAATACCCAATTTCTAAAAAAGAGACATAAAAGGAAAAAAATGAGAAAAAAAGAAAGAAAAAATAGGAGATTTAATAACATAAAGGGAAGGACTTAGAAATTCACTAGGCAATTTATGTTAATGGAAACAGCATCATAGCAACTGGAAAATCACACCCTCATAGAATCACAAGGCGGGGATGGGATAAGGGGTTCCTGGGTGGTGTTGAGAATGGGATAAGGTGATAAAATTTGAACTGTAAAAATTACAACCATTTTTAACTTGGGAAAATAAAGAAAAGTTGCTAAAACCAACATTTTAAAAAAATGTCAAACCTCTAGGAAAAAAAAATTTCTTGATACTAAAACTTTTTCTGAGAAATGTATATTGCAGAATACACAGTCTTGGTATAGCTACTCATCAAGCATACTGAGTAGACCTGCCCAAACCTCTGATGTCCTGGAATTCCATCTGGATGCAGTGAAGACACAGCATCAGAGGCTTCTCAGTTTACTCTTCCCACCACCCCTCTTCTAATATCTCAACGCTCATAATCACCTGGAAGAAGTTAAAGAAGAGTCAGTGCCCCTATTCCCTGGGCATGGGGACTAAGGTGGTTAATATTGGTCTGTCTTTCTAGGGAAAAGTAGTAGTTTTGTTGGAACAGGGAGGATTAGCTAGGACTTATTGCATAGACATATCTTATTGGTAGAAATCTGTATAATTAATATCAAGATGAAGTTATAATTTCTTAAATGGTACAAAATTTACTTTGATTTCAAATTTAAGGTTTTTATTCATATGAGCTTCTTATTGATATAAATGTGAGATGAATATTGATACTCTCATGGGCATTGTGCCTGTATAAACACACTTAGGAATACAAGGCTTAGACCCAGTTCTTCTTTAACTTTTTAACTGATTTGGGACTGTTAGAGTATGAGATAAGGGACTATAGCAAATTCATGGGTTTGAGTTTATTGTTAGGGTGTTTTCAATATTTTATTTAGAAAGAGTCAAGAGGAGTTAACAGACAACAGTCCAGGATACCTTACATGGATAGTTCGTTTTCAAAACATCAGAAGTCCATAGAATTGACGTTACAAACATTTCTATATTAATGTTCATTTTGATTAGAGACCTGTCTGCTCCTGACAGCTTCCTGCCGTGGATTCGTAGAAAAAATTGAGCATCCTTGATGTTACTCCAGTTGTGCAGTGAGAGCCACTAGGCAAGAATTGCCTCTTGCTATCTACAGACAAATTACTGTCCAGAAAAGGACACATTTGCAGAACAGTCAACTGATTATATCTGCTCAGACAGAGTAATCAGCCCTTAATAATTCTACACCACTAAGGTCTGTCAGATGATCCTGGGCCAGAAGGCTGAAGATCAGATGCTCCAGTGTTTTGTAGTACAGGGACTGTCCAGGTGTTCAGTGGTATCTATAAATTGGCAAAGTCTTAGAAGCTATGCTTTGTGCTTCCCATAATTTCAGTTAACTCAATTATTCTGGATTTCTGATGGAGTTGAAGACCTATAGTCTCATAGCCAATCCTGGCTATGAGACTATACTTTGAGAGAAAAGGTATGAGTGGATGGTTTTCAGCTGATATTCATTTTAAAGCCAGGTTCAGATGCCAGGTTCAGAACTAAGTGCTTTAGTTAGGAGAGATGACAGAGGTTCTGGTTAGTCAACAAAATGATGGACTGGGAATTAGAACTATCTTCTACCTCACTGGTACAATTAGGAATAAGTATGCTCTAATTGCATTTTGAGAGAAAAAATTTATTTTAACAGGAAGGGTGAAGCTAGGTGATGAGAGAGTGAAAGAGAGAGAAAGAGAGTGTGGACATGGAGGCAGATGTTCACGTGTCTCCACCAGTCAGAGAGTTGATACATCTAGGTTGGGTATTGGGTTACACTTCTGATTGAGCATTAACAAACTTTAAAAGCCTTTGATTAACATTTTAAAAGTGTATAAAAGCAAAAAGAAAAGGGGGCATGGGATAGAGGTTTTTTAGGGAGGGGAAATGGGGAAAGGGAGTGATATCTGAAATGTAAATAAAATATAAAAAATAAATAAATAAATAAATAAATAAGAATGCTGTGTCTTCACTGCCTCCAGATGGAATTCCCAGACCTCAGAGGTTTGAGCAGGTCAGCCCAGCTTGCTTGTTGAGTAGATACACCAAGGCTGATCATTCTGCAATGTACAATTCTCAAAACAAATTTTAGTATCAAGATAACTTTTTTTTAAGAAGATTGACATTTTAGTAAGGATGTTGGTTCTAACAACTTTTCTTTTTTTCCCTCTTTTATTGGATATAATATTTACATTTCATTTACAGTGTCATTCATAGTTACATTCATTTACAGTTTCAATATTTGCATACTTCTTTCTATATCTGTCTTCATATAAACCAAAATTTTCTACAAATGTTTTATGTTTTTAACAACTTTTTATATTTACCTAATTTTTATCACTAATTTTTAATACAAAACCTTTAATCTTATCAAAATTTATTTCCATGCATATATTCAATTTTTCTGTAATTTTTCTTAAATCATCTTTAAACAATATTTAATTAATTTCAAATAATCTTAAATAATATCAAATAACTTTAATTTTAAACAAATTTAAATAATTTTAAATAATTATAAATTAGAATATGAAATAATTCTCATTATCTTTCAGTAGCTTTCATTTAGGACATTGATTTCAAAATGTATTTTATGTATGAGATTTAAATATTTTTAAAATAAATTTAATAATATTAAATAGTATTTGAATAATTTTAAATAATTTTCATTTAGGACATTAATTTCTAAATGTATTATTTGTATAAGATTTAAATCATTTTAACAAAAATTATAAAAATTATTAAATAATTTTAAAATAATTTTAATATTTTAAAACTATTCTAAATAGTTTTAATTTAGGAAATGAATTTCAAAATGAATTTTTAAATAATTTGTAAATAATTTAAAGTATTTAAATAATTAACATTTATAATGATAATTTTCAAATGGGTATTAAATTAAGTTTTCTACAGTTTTTAATAATTTCATATAATTTTAAATAATTTTAATTAATTTTAATTTACAACATTAATTTCCAAATGAATTTTTAAAAATAACTTTAAATAATTTTGACTTAGGACATTACCTTTTAAATAAATTTTTAAATTATTTCATAATAATTTTTAAATCATTTTAAATAATTTTTTGTTTTAACTTCTGCCATCACTCATAATATCACAAAAGGTCATCTTTTTAACTTTTCACGTTGTTTTTCATCAGATTAAAGATCTGAAGAAGACATATTTCACGTTTATTGATAATAGATATATTAGTCCTAAAATATAAACTGATTATAGTTTCATGAATTATATATTATACATTATACTCTGAGGAAATAATATTGCATATAGATAGATAGATGATAGATAGATAGATAGATAGATAGATAGATAGATAGATGAAACAAAATACATGCATATCAATTTGGGTTAGGAAAATAGCCCCAACTTAAAAAAAATTATATATATATATATATATATATATTACATTAATATGTATAATGCATTTTGTATACATTATAAATAAATTATATAAGATATACATACAAATATATACATATATTTATTAATCATATATAAATATATATTATAAATATAGATATAAGATTTTTTATACATATAATTATTATATATAATATATATTAATTACAGTTTTCACTCAAATTTCTTGAAAATAGATTCCTTACTACTATAATACATATAATTACAATGTTATATATTATATATTATATCACACTCTTTCTAGATTTTCCCCAGCTCCTCTCTACCTTCAATTTACTTCCTGTCTTCCTCTCATTTGGAAATCAGGTTTCTTGGACACAATACTCTAATGTGACCCGGGATGGTGAAAGATGAAGTAAAATCAATATAATCAATATGATCAAAATGATCAATACAATCAATAACAGGACACAGAGAGAAGAGTTCCAGTCACAGGAAGCTCTGCTACTCTTCCGATAGTGAAAAATTTCCACCTTTACATTTTAATTATTATATATGCACAATACATGAAATATAAATAAAATATCCAATAATAAAAAAGATATACATAATTTCTTCATAGCTATCATTCATTTTTAGACGATAGATTGTTATTGAAATCAAATGTAAGATAAAATATTCACTAATTAATATATAAGGCTATATTACATTTATCATATCACATTATATAATATTTAATACTAATATTATATATTAATATGTTATATATAAATATATTATATTTTAATGTATTATATATTATTTTAATATATTATTATATTACATATATGCATAATATTATCCAATACTAAAAAAGGATATATAAAATTTTTTCCTGGCCATTATACATTTTCAGATCAATTTTTTCTCATATATTAATGTGATGTGAATAAATATTCAACAATAAATAAGGAGATATTATATATATTATATTTTATTATATATTGATATATTTTAATATTAATATATTATTATAATAATATTTTTATATATTATCCCATGATAAAAAATGATGTATATATGTATATATATGTATATATATGTATATAAATATATGAGTGTATAGATATGTGTGTATATATGTATATACATATATATACATATATACACACACACACACATATATATATATATATATATATGTTCATGGCAACCATATACTTTCAGACCATAATGCATAAATAATAAATAAATAAATGACTAAACTAATAAATGTGAATCCTGATTCAGCATCCTCCAACAATATCCATGATCAGTTCTTCATTAGCTAAGTATCTGGGTTCACTTTATTTATTATTATTATTATTATTATTATTATTATTATTATTATTATTTATTCTTTTTTGACTGCAATGACTGCTGTCATTCATCACTGAGGTATTACATCATGGGTGTGACATCACGGGTGTGACATCACAGTTTTGACATTACAGGTGTGACATCATGTGTATGTCAAAAAGCTTGTGAAATTCCTCAATGTGGTTCCAGAGTACATGTAAGGACTGAATAAAGCATTCCATTGAGATTACCTCTCAATGGCAAAAAGCAGAGAAAAAAATGCCATTACCCAATTTTTCATCTACATTCCTTTGAAGACTTAAGTTTAATTATGCATAGTATCAGAAAAAAATATTTTGTTTTCAAAACAGTTGTTTTAATTTTTTAAATACCTCTCACCCCCATATGCTTGAAAAGAAGATGACATTTGGATCTCCTGGATCTGGAGTTACAGGTTGAGTTTGGGAACAGTACTTTGGTTTCTGCTAGAGTAGCAAGCACTTTTAACAGCTGATCTTTCTCTCCAGACACTTAATTTCTTTACTTATCAACATATCTGAAAAAAAAAAAACTTGCAGGCACAGGCCATAATTTAAAAGGAATGTTTGGGCTGGATAGTGGTGGCACATACCTTTAATTCCAAGATTTGGGAGCCAGAGGCAGGGGGATGATGGTGATGGAATAATGATCAATAATCAATGCTAATCATTAATCCATACTAATCAAAAATCAATAATCAATACTAATCAATAACCAATAATGATCGATAATTGATGGCACCTGTCTTTAATCTAAGCACATGGGAAGAAGAGGCAGGTGAATTTCTGAGTTTGAGGCCAGCCAGGTTTACAAATTGAATTGCAGGACAGCCAGGGCTAAACAGAGAAATCTTGGCTCAGAAAATAAAAATGAGGAGTGGTTTTTGGAAAAGTCATAGACAGCGATATAAAGGAAAAAAGAGGGTTTGGGGGCAGACTGAAAGAGATAGGTAACATTTTGTAGGAATTTCTTTTTTTTCTTTTTTTTAATTTTTTTATTAGATATTTTATTTACACTTCAGATGCCATCACTTTTCCCATTCCCCCCCTTAGAAAACCCCTATTCCATGCCCCCTTTTCCTTTTTGCATTTATACATTTTTTAAAAAATAATGTTAATCATAAGCATTGTAAGTTTGGAATTATTCACTCAGAGGTGTAACCCACTGACCAACCTAGATATAACAACTATCTTTGACTGGTGGAGATACATGAATATCTGCCTCCCTGTCTCCCCCCTCTTTCTCTCCTTCTTCTCCTCTTCTTAATTTAAGAAATTATAACTTCATCTTGATAATAATTATACAGATTTCTACCAATAGGTTATGGCTATGCAATAAGACCTAGCTAACCCCCCCTGTTCCAACAAAACCACTACTTGTCCCCAGAAAGACAGACCATTATTAACCACATTAGTCCCCAAGCTCAGGAAATAGGGGCGCTGACTCTTCTTTAACTTCTTCAAGCTGATTAAGGACATTGAGATTTTAGAAGAGGGGTGGGGGGAAGAGATATTTGATAAGCCTCTGACACTGTGTCTTCACTGAATCCAGATGGAATTCCAGGACATCAGAGGTTTGGGCAGGTCTGCTCAGTATGCTTGATGAGTAGATACACCAAGGCTGTGTATTCTAAGATACTGCCTGAGTTCGAGTGCCTGGGATCCCTGCTTCCTCTGGGTTCTTGGATGTTGGGGGCAGAGCTGCCACCTAAGATCTGCTCAGTTCTCTGGCCCAGAGCAGAAGGAACCCTGTAGGAATTTAAATGACAAGCAGATAGCCCAAATTCTAAAGCCAGTAGAAGAATCCTAGATAGATTCTGAGGGACAACTATTAATGATCAATAATCAATACTAATCACTAATAGTAATCAATGACCTATAATCAATACTAATTAAAGTGATATAGTAGAAAGACATCAAATGGGGAGGATTTGCTAGTGAGATGGTTCATGTTGACCATCAACTCAGCTTGATTTCAAAGAAACGTAGAGACACACCTATGAGCATATCTGTAATTATTTTTTGAGAGATGACAAGCTATCCCAGGTAGTTCGCTTAGTGCATGGACTCTCCCTTTACCCCTATCATGAAGAAAAAGTGAGGGGAAATGCTTATTTCCTGATACTCTCTTTGAATGTTTATGCGATTAATCAAATCCAGTACCACAGCCAGGCAGTGGTGACACATGCCTTTAATCCCAGCACTAGGGAGGCAGAGGCAGGAGGATGATGGTGATGGAATAATGATCAGTAGTTATGATAATCTATTCAATAAAATCAATGGCTAATAATCTATACTAATCAATATCCAATAATGATCAATAATTGATGGAGCATGCCTTTAATCTCAGCATTTGGAAGGCAAAGGCAGGGGAATTTATGAGTTCAAGGCCAGTGTGGTCTACAGAATTAGTACCAGGATAGCCAGGGATACACAGAGAAACCTGGTCTCAAAAAACAAAACAAAACAAAACAAAACAAAACAAAACAAAACAAAACAAAACAAAACAAAACAAAACAAGACAAGACAAAACAAAATCCAGTACCATCAAAATTATGTCACTAACAATTTCTCAAAATAAATCAGGATATGTTCTCTCCTGTGAGTCACATATAATCTAAAATAAATCCTAAAAGTGTTAACAACACTATGTGAAGTTACACAGAAGTTTTGATAAAATTTATTCAAAATCATTTGTGTGTGGCAGCACATACCTTTAGATCCAATACAGAGATAGCAGAGGCAGGTGGCTGTCTAGGAATCTAAAACAAGCCTGCTCTACATAGCAGGTTATAGTGCTATGTAGCAAGAGTTTCTCTCAACAGAACCAAAAAAGAGGATGAAAGAAGTAAGCAGTGTTTACTATCCCTGTCACCATCATCATCGTCACCAATTATTGATCATCATTGGTTATTGATCACTGTTACTTATAGATTAGTATTGATTGTTGATGAGCATTGATTATTAATTGTCCCTTGATGACAAGGCCATGGGATCAGCTTTTGTGATAATATAAGAACATGTATTGGGGTGCCCAAGTCTGATGACAAATTTTTGTTCAGATTCTATGGATATATATATATATATATCACCATCATCATCATCCCACAGAGATGTCTATGGCTATCAGTCACAAGGAACAGTGCCTCAGGCTCTTTCACATGAAGATGTAGTATCTCCATGTTCTCAGACCAATTCAATAGGCATTATCCTGTCAAGAAAATGATGTTTTTTTAGATTCTCTGAAGCGTTTTAACCATCCAGCCAGGAACAGAATCTATATTTCTAGTGAGTAGAAGATTCTAAATTTTTCCCTTCTGGCAAAACCACACTGCAAATATTTTCTAGGATAAAATTTTTAGTGCCAGTTTATATTTTGTTACAGATTTAAGCAGATAAGACATCCTGATATCTTACTTCATTTGCAGTACTAATGTTAAGTGTAAGTTAACTTTACAGAATGTATTTTTTATGTGAAATATATCAATGTGTATTACACAATTCACTGAAGTGAATTTGGCTATCTATCATTTTCTACCTTTAGTAGAATTTTGAAAAGAGGACAGAAAACAACAGCAACAACAAATCCATGATTGTTACAATAATTTCTATGTTTTATTTAGTGTGTTTTTGTGTATGTGTGTAAAACTTATTACATGTGTGTAAGACTTATTATAGAAATCACTCTCTAATACATAATTGGCAATGTATATTCCACTGAT
The DNA here is from genome assembly GCF_011762505.2 of Arvicanthis niloticus. Lineage (NCBI taxonomy): Eukaryota > Metazoa > Chordata > Mammalia > Rodentia > Muridae > Arvicanthis > Arvicanthis niloticus. The sequence goes on along the minus strand of NW_023045003.1, from coordinate 198,178 downwards.
CACTATTCCTCAAATCCATTTTTAATAGATATTCAGGGTTCTACTCAGAATCATGTATATTATTTATAAGACTTAATACTTTTCTTTTAAATAATATTATTTTTTCTTTTTTTAAAAATTTTATTTAATATTTTATTTACATTTAAGATGCCATCCCCTTTCTCCATTTCCCCTCCCTAGAAAACCCCTGTCCCAGGCCCCCTCCTTTCCTTTTTGGCTTTTATACAATTTTTTAAAATGTTAATCAAAGGATTTACAAGTTTGGTAATGCTCAATCAGAAGCTTAACCCAATACCCAACCTAGATATAAAGTTATCTTTGACTGGTGGAGACATTTGAACATCTGCCTCCATGCCCCCTTTCAATTTCTCTCTCTCATCACCTAGCTTCTCCTCTCCTTCATCTTCTCTCCTTATCCATCTCTTCCTCTCAATACTCCTTCCCGCATAGCTCCTCCTCCATATCACTCTTCCTGTTGAAGTAAAACTTTTCTCTCAAAATACAATTAGAGCATACTTATTCCTAATTGTACTAGTGAGGTACAAGATAGCCCTAATACCCAGTCCATCATTTTGTTGACTGTTTGTGCTGCCGAAGCGAGCACAGTATATTTCTTACTTTATGGTTTTGTGTGTATGTGTGTGTGTGTGACTGGAGGTTTATGTTAATGTCATGTATGTGTAATGTGTTTTCATGTAGATAGTTACACATATGTATGGCTGTATCTGCATGTGTGTGCGTGTGCCTGAAGTTTCTACATATTAATGTTATGTGTCTCTGATGAGTCTACACATTATTTACTGAAATACTGTTTGGTTTTTCTAGCCAGCCAGCTTGTCCCTGGGATTCCCAGTATTCAACTGTCCAGAATATAGGTGAGCAGCCACACTCACTCACTTTAAGTGTTTGAGATCTGAACTTTTGTCCTTACATTTGTGTGGCAAGTGCTTTATCCAATCAACTAACTACCAGCTCATATTATTTTTAAAAAATATTAAGAATTGGCTTTTATGTCCTTTATTTCTTTCTTAGAAAGATTGTTGGTGGCATACATAAAAGCTGTTGACTTCTTAATGTTGATTTTGTATTATTCCTATTTGCTGAAAATGTTTATATATGAGTTTCATGCTGAAGGCTTTAAAGCACAGGTCACAATCCTGGACACACTCCTGTCACACTCAAAAGATTCTATGTCCAACTACTGACATACATTCAATGCATGTTTATTACTGCAATGTTCACACTAGCTAACAAATGGAACTTTCTTGAGCTTAATAGAAAAAAAAATATATATGTGTGTGTGTGTGTGTGTGTGTGTGTGTGTGTGTTCATACGTACATGTATACATATATGATGGTATTTTAGGAAACAGAAAACATAGCTGAAAACATGGCATTTGGAGTCAAATGGCTGGAAGGAGAGATTGTTATGTTAGGTGAAGTAACACAGATTTAGAGAGAGGGATATAACATTTTTTTTCATGTGGGTTTGACATATTACTTCTATAGGTGAGAACAGAACCTAGGCCCTTGTGCTTGCTAGGCAAGCACTCTACCACTGACCTGCATCCCCAACCTCGAGGTAATTTTTATATATTTTAATGCTTGTGACTGGTTGAGTGAAGGTAGTTTATTAAACTAGAAAATGAGGCATAAAAAGTAAAACAAATCTTGAGGAGAAAAATAGAAAAGCATAATAGAATAAATATCATATAAAAAGATGAATGGTGTGTAGTAATTACTGTTTTACTATTGTGATAAACCACCATTATGTAGGTAAATTATAGAAGTACAGATTTTTTAAGAGGGCTGACATTTTATTAAGGATGTTGGTTCTAACCGTTTTTTCCCCTTTTTTATTGAATATAATATTTACATTTCAAATTTTATCCCCTTATCGCATTCCCCCCACCACTCAGGAACCACTTATCCCATCCCCGTCCTCCTGCTTCTATGAGGGTGTGCACCTACCTAACCCCCACTCACCCTTCCCCACCCTCAGATTCCCCCCAATCAGTGTTCAGCCTTGATAGGACCAGAGATCTCCTCTCCCACCTATGCCCAAAAAGGCCTTCCTCCCATACATATGCAGCTAGAGTCATGTGTCCCTCCATATGTGCTCCCAGGCTAGTGGTTTAGACCCTGGGGAGCTCTGGCTGGTTGGTATTGTTGCTCTCCAAATGGGGCCACCAACACTTTTGGCTCCTTCAGTTTACTCTCTAACTTCTCCATTGGGAACCTTTGACCAGATTAATGGTTAGCTGTGAGTATCTGCCTCTGGGTATGTCAGACTCTGGGGGACCTCTAAGGAGATAGCCTTATCAGCCTGCTGTCAGCTTTCCCTTCTTGTCATATATATCAGCATCTAGTTTTGGTGTCTGCACATGGGATGAATACCTAGGTGGAAAGGTCTCCCTACAACCTCTCCTTCAGATTCTGTCCCACACTTTGTCTCCGTATTTGCTCCCTTGGGAGTTCAGTTACTCCTTCTAAGAAAGAACTAGGAATCCACTCTTGTTCTTCTTTCTTCGTGAGCTACATGTGGTCTGTTAGTTGAATCTCTGTTGTTTCAAACTTTTGAGCTAGTATCTGCTTATCTGTGAGTAAATACCATGTGTACTCTTTTGTGATTGGGTTACCTCACTCAGGATAATATTTTCTAGTTCCATCCATTTACCTAAGAACTTCTCAAATTCATTATTTTTAATAGCTGAGTAATATTCCATTGTGTAAATCTACAACATTTTGTATCCATCCTCTGTTGAAGGGCATCTAGGTTCTTTCCAGCTTCTAGCTATTATAAATAAGGCTGCTATGAACATAGTGGAGGATATGTCTTTGTTATATGTTGGGGCACTTTCTGGTTATATGCCCAGGAGTGGTATAGCTGCGTCTTCAGGTAGTGCTATGTCCAATTTTCTAAGGAATCATCAGACTGACTTCAAGAGTGGTTGTACCAGCTTGCAACCCCACCAACAATGAAGGAGTGATCCTCTTTCTTCACATCCTTGGCAGCATCTACTCTCACCTGAATATTTGATCTTAACCATTCTTACTGGTGTGAGGTGGTATCTCAGTGTTGTTTTGACTTGCATTTCCCTGATGACTAAGGATGTTGAACATTTCTTAAGGTGCTTCTCAGCCATTAGTATTTCCTCAATCGAGAATTCTTTGTTTAGCTCTGTATTCAATTTTTAATGGGGTTATTTGATTGTTTTGTGTCTACTTTTTTGAGTTCTTTGTATATATTCAATATTAGCCCTGTACTGGATCTAGGATTGCTAATGACCTTTTCCCAATCTGTCTGGTTGACAGTGTTCTTTACCTTACAGAAGCTTTGCAATTTGATGTGTTTGCATATGTCAATTCTTGATCTTAGAGCATAAGCCAATGGTGTTCTGTTCAGGAACTTTTCCCCTGTGCCTAGGTATTCAAGGATCTTTTCCAACTTCTCTTCAATTAGTTTCAGTGTATCTGCCTTTATGAGAAGGTCCTTTATCCACTTGGACTTGATGTTTGTACAAGGGGATAAGAACGGATTACTTTGCATTCTTCTACATGCTGACCTCCAGTTGTGCCAGCACCACTTGTTGAAAATGCTGACCTTTTTCCACTGGATGGGTTTAGCTCCCTTGTCAAAAATCAAGTGACCATAGGTGTGCTTGTTCATTTCTGAGTCTTCAATTCTATTCTATTGATCTTCCTGCTTGTCTCTGTACCAATACCATGCAGTTTTTATCACTACTGCTCTGTAGTGCAGTGTGAGGTCAGGAAGGGGGATTCCTCCAGAAGTTCTTTTATTGTTGAGAATAGTTCTTGCTATCCTAGTTTTTTTATTATTCCAAATGAATTTGTAAATTACTCTTTCTATCTCTATGAAGGGTTGATTTGGAATTTTGATGGGTATTGCATTGAATCTGTAGATTGCTTTTGGCAGGATGACCATTTTTACTAAGTTAATCCTGCCAATCCAGGAGCATGGGAGATCTTTCCATCTTCTGAGATCTTCAATTTCTTTCTTTAGAGACAGGAAGTTCTTGTCATACAGATCTTTCACTTGCTTGTTTAGATTCACTCCAAAACATTTTATTTTATTTGTGGCTATTGTGAAGGGTGTCATTTCCCTATATTCTTTCTCAGCCTGTTTTTCCTTTGAATAGAGGAATGATACTGAATTGTTTGAGTTGATTTTATATCCAGCCCCATTGCTGAAGTTGTTTATCAGGTTTAGGAGTTCTCTGGTGGAAGTTTTAGGGTCACTTAAGTATACTATTATATCATCTGCAGATAGTATAATTTTGACTTCTTCTTTTCCTATTTGTATCCCTTCGACTTCCTTTTTTTTGTCTAATTGCTCTAGCTAGGACATCCAGTACAATATTAAATAGGTAAGGTGAGAGTGGGCAGCCTTGTCTACTCCCTGATCTTAGTGGAGTAGCTTCAAGTTTCTCTCCATTTAGTTTGATGTTGGCTACTGGCTTTCTGTATATTGCTTTTACTATGTTTAGTTATGGGCCTTGAATTCCTGATCTTTCCAAGACTTTTTACATGAAGGGATGTTGAATTTTGTCAAATGCTTTCTCAGCATCTAGTGAGATGATCATGTGGTTTTTTTTTCTTTGAGTTTATTATGTAGTGGATTACATTGATTGATTTCTGAATTTTGAACCATCCCTTCATTCCTGGGATAAAGCCTAATTGATCATGATGGATGATTATTTTGATGTGTTCTTGGATTTGGTTTTTGACAATTTTATTGAGTATTTTTGCATCAATATTCATAAGAGAGATTTGTCTGTAGTTCTCTTTCTTTGTTGTGTCTTTCTATGGTTTAGTATGAGCATAATGGTAGGTTCATAGAACGAATTCAGTAGTGTTCCTTCTGTTTCTATTCAATGGAATAGCTTGAAGTGTATTGGTATTCAGTCTTCCCTGAAGTTCTGATCAAATTCTGCTCTGAAATCAACTGGCCCAGACATTTTTTTGGTGGGGAGATTTTAATGATTGCTTCTATTTCTTTAGGAGTTATGGGACTCTTTAGATGATTTCTTTACTACTCGTTTAACTTTGGTTCCTGGTTTCTATCTAGAAAATTGTCCATTTCATCCAGATTATCCAATTTTGTTGAGTAAAGGCCTCTGTAGTAGGATCTGATGATTTTTTAAAATTTTCCCTGTTTCTGTTGTTATGTCTTTCTTTTCAGTTCTGATTTTAATAATTTGAGTACTGTCTCTGCACCCTTTGGTTAGTCTGGCTAAGTGGTTGTCTATCTTGTTGATTTTCTCAAAGAACTAGCTCCTGGTTTGTTGATATTTTGTATAGTTCCTTTAGTTTCAACTTGGTTGATTTCAGCCCTGAGTTTATTTCCTGCCATCTACTCCTCTTGGGTATATTAGCTTCTTTTTGTTCTAACGCTTACAAATGTGCTGTTAAGTTGCTAATGTATGCTCTTTCCACATTCTTTTTGTGGGCACTTAGAGCTATGATTTTTCCTCTTAGTACTGCTTTCAGGGAGTCCCACAAGTTTTGATATGATGTGTCCTCATTTTCATTTAATTCTAAAAAGTCTTTAATTTCTTTCTTTATTTCTTCCTTGACCAAGTTATCATTGAGTAGAGTATTGTTCAGTTTCTAAGTGTATGTGGACTTTCTGTTGTTTTTGTCCATGTCAAAGATGAGTCTTAGTCCATGGTGGTCTTATAGGGTACAATGGATTATTTCAATCTTTTTTTATCTTTTGAGGCCTGTTTTGTGACCAATTATATGGGCTGTTTTGGAGAAGATACCATGAGGTGCTGAGAAGAAGGTATATTCTGTTTCAGGATGAAATGTTCTAGAGATGTCAGTTAAGTCCAATTGGTTCATAACTTCTGTTAGTTTCATTGTGTCTTGGTTTAGTTTCTGTTTCCAGGATCTGTCCATAGCTGAGCGTGGGATATTCAAATCTCCCACTATTATTGTGTAGGGTGCAATGTATGCTTTAAGCTTTAGTAAAGTTTCTTTTATGTGGGTGCCCTTGCATTTCGGGCATAGCTTTTCAGAATTGTGAGTTCCTCTTGGTACATTTTTCCTTTGATGAATATGAAGTGTCCTTCTTTATCTTTTTTGATTACTGTTGGTTGAAAAATGATTTTATTTGATATTAGAATCGCAACTCCCACTTGATTCTTTGGACCATTTGCTAGGATGATTGTTTTCCAGCCTTTTACTCTGTGGTAGTATCTGTATTTTTCACAAAGGTGCATTTCCTGTATGCAGCAAAATGTTGGGTCCTGATTACATATTCATTCTGATAGTCTATATCATTTTTATTGGAGAATTGAGTCCATTGATATTAAGAGATATTAAGGAAAAATGAATGTTGTTTCCTGTTATTTTTGTTATTGTCTGTGGAGATATGTTTGTATAGCTACCTTCTTTTAGGGTTGTTGGAAGATTACTTTCTTGCTTTTTCTAGGTTGTAGTTTCCCTCCTTGTGTTGGAGTTTTCCGTCTATTATCCTTTAAAGTGCTGGATTTGTGGTGAGATATTGTGTAAATTTGGATTTGTCATGGAATATTTTTGGTTTCTCCATCAATATTGATTGAGAGATTTGATGGGTATAGTAGTCTTTGCTGGCATTTGTGTTCTCTTAGGGTCTGTAAGATATTGGTCCAGGATCTTCTGGCTTTTATGATCTCTGGTGAGACATCTGGTATAATTCTTATAGGTCAGCCTTTATATGTTACTTTACATTTTTTCTTACTGGTTTTAGTATTTTTTCTTTGTTTTCTATATTTGATGTTTTGACTATTATGTACCAGGAAGTATTTCTTTTCTGGTCTAAACTATTTGAAGTTCTGTAGGCTTCTTGTATATTTATGGACATCTCTTTATTTAGGTTAGGTAAGTTTTCCTCTATAATTTTGTTGAAGATGTTTACTACTTCTTTACGTTAAGAGTCTTCCTCTTCATCTATACCTATTACCTTTAAGTTTGGCCTTCTCATTGTGTCTTGGATTTTCTCTATATGTTTGGTTAGAATCATTTTTGTATTTTGCGTTTTCTCTGACAGTTGTGTCAATGTTTCCATGGTATCTCCTGCACATGAGATTCTCTCTTCTATCTCTTGTATTCTGTTGGTGATACTTGTGTAGATGACTGCTGTTTTTTTTTTTTTTTTTTTTTATGTTTTCTATCTCCAGTGTAGTCTCCCTTTGTTTTTTTCTTTATTTTTTCACTTCCACTTTTATATCCTGGATGGGTTTTTGTAATTCCATCTCCTGTTTCATTGTGTTTTCTTGCAATTCCTTAAGGGATTTATGTGTTTCTTCCTTAAGGGTTTCTATCTGTCTACAAGTGTTCTCCTTAAGCTCTTGGAGAGTGTTATTTATGTCTTTATTAAAGTCCTCTATTATTGTCATGAGAAGTGATTTTAACTTTGAATCCTGCTTTTGTGGTGTGATGGGGTGTTCAGAGATTGCTATGATGGGGGAACTGTGTTCTGATGATGACATGTAACTTTGGATTCTATTGCTTACATTCTTGTGTTTGACTTTTGTCATCTTGTTAACTGTAGTGCTGTCTGTACTTGTGTCTCTAACTAAAGCCTGCCTCTCCAGTCATCTTTCTTATGTCTGATCTCCTTGGGGTCCAGATGTCTCTGTGATCTTCCTCAGCTGCACTGAGTACAGTGGTACCTCTAGGATGCCTTAGGATATGGTGCCTCCAAGGTAGCAGACCAGCTAGATGTCTGCTGTTCTTGGTGCAATGTCTCCTCTAGGATGTCTCAGGATAAGGTGCCCACTGTTCTGAGTGCAGTGTCTCCCCTAGGATATCTCAGGATATGTTGTCTGAAGCCCTGAGTTCAGTTGTTCCTCTGTGGCTCTGTGTTGTGTGGACCTTCCAGAATGTCTTGGGAAGAATCTGGAGTCCACACAAGAGGAGACAGGGCAGAGGTCTGGTCCAAGGCTCAGATCCTAAAGAGGGGTAGAAGAGGAGTGCTATTCTGCAGGGGTGGAGAGGGCTGTGTATCCGCTGGAACCTGAGCACACTCAGCACCCAGCTGTGGGTTTAGGGCAGTGTGTAGGTCTTCTTACTTACAGCTGTGGAATCCATGGATCCTCCATGATGTCTCTGGCTAATCTGGGGTCAATGCAAGACTAGACCGGGCAGAGATAAGCATTCATTTCTAGGGGTTTATTCTTGAGGAATCTTGAGGAATGCACTTCAAGTGAAATCAGTTACTCTTTCTTCACTCCCACAAGTTCTCTACAACATTAACCTAGTATGTCTTGCATGCAGAAAGGATTCATAACAAAGGTTTTGTGGCTGTGTTAGAGTTTACATTTTTCTTTTGTTAGGCTCCAGAGTATCTTCTTGAAACAAAGGTACTCTTAGAATGTAAGAGTGATGGCCCTGTGTAGGCAACAGCTTGCTTTCTTCATGATCACTGATTTGTGTTGGTATTTTCCTCAGCAGTGGAGCCCCAGAGTCAGTTTGCAGAGAGCAGCCCACTGTCTTTGACAGTGTCCTCAGTTGATTGGAGATTTGCATGGCATCCCCATGGCTAACAATTCAATCGAGTAGGACTTAGTACTTGTACTGTTAGCATTGTTTGGTAACATGAGATGGCCAATTGGCACTCAGTCTCCTTCCTTAATAGGAGATTAGGCTTTAGGCTCACCTTTACATATTTTAGAAAATGGTCACTGCTCTAGGTTTTCATATAATGCATCAAATGCCTCTCAATTCCAACTATCTCTCCCTGTACTCTCTCCCTCAATGCAATCTCCTTACCCATGCCACTTGACCTTCTCATTCTTGTCAATCCCAGTCTACCAATACATTCTACTTTATTTCCCCATACCATTGGCATCCATGTAACCACCCCAGTCCCTTCTTCTATACCTGACTTCTGTGAATCTACAGACTGTAGACTACACATCACATATATAGTATCGAATGTCTTAGTGTTTCTATTGTCACAAATCACTGTGACCAAAAAGCAATTTGGGAAGAATAGGACTTACTTAGCTTACACTTCTTTATTGCTCTACATCATTGAAGGCAGACAGAATAGAAACTGAAATGGTGCAAAAACCTGGAGGCAGAAGCTGATGCAGAGAACAGGGGTGGGTACTGCATAGTGGCTAGTTCCACATGATTTGCTCAGTCTGCTTTCTCATAGAAAACTCAGAGCCACACATCCTGTGATGGTAGTACCAACAATGATCAGGATCCCTCCCCATCAATCTTTAATTAAGAAAATGCCCTTCAGTCTTGCCTGCACAGCCTGATTTTAAGGAAGCATTTTCTCAATTGAGCTTCTCTGCTCTTGGATGATTGTACCATGTGTCAAGTTGACCAAAAAAAATCCAGCCCAGTTAATATCAACATATAAATCAATAAATACCAAATATATCTTCCTAGGACTGTGTTATTTTACTCAGGATGATTTTTTTCTATTTCCATCCATTTGTCAGAAAATTTATGATGATGTTAATTTTTCATAACAGCTGAGTAATATTCCACTGTATAAATATACCACATATTCTTCATCAATTATTTATCTTATGGAGATATAGGTTGTTTACAGTTGCTGGCTATTATGAAGGCAGCAGCAATTATCATGGTTGAGTAAGAGTCCTGGTATGATGAAGCATTTTGGAAATCTTTTCCACCTATCAGGTGTCTCTGGATGAGTCTCTTACTTGTTTTATGATTTTGCTAATTGTCCTTTTCCTTTTAGGTAATTGGTTAAGGGTTTGTTGATCTTAACAATCTAGTAAAAGAACCAATACTTTGTTTCATGGAATTTTTTGTATTGTTCTTTTTCTATTTGTTGATTTCTACTGAGACTTTTATCATTTCCTGCCGCTACTTCTTTTGGGTGTCATTTCTTCTTTTTGTTCTAGAGCTGTAAGGAAATGCAGACTGAGAGGACATTTCTTAGACTGCTCCATTACAGAATATATGATTTTTTCTGAATTGTGATTAATTTCTTGGTTTTTGTCTTTGTGTTGCAGATTTCCTTCTATTATTCTCGTTAGCCTAGATTAGTGAAAATGTGTTCTTTACATTATAAAATATTCTTTATATTATTTTTATTATAAAATATCTTGCCAGGTGGTCGTGGTGCAAGGCTTTAATCCCAGCACTTGGGAGGCATAGGCAAGATGATTTCTGAGTTCCAGGCCAGCATGGTCTACAGAGTGAGTTCCAGGACATCCAGGGCTACACAGAGAAACCCTGTCTCAAATAACCAAAAAAAAGGTCCTGGATCATTTTGTCCAATTCCTTTACCTATTTGATTGTGTTTGGCTTTTATTTCTTTAGGGGGTGGGTCTTCTTTAATGGTTTCTACCAGTTTACCTGTGTTATCTGGTATTGCTTTAAAAGAGTTATTTATTTCTTCCTTAAGGTCTTCTATCATCTTAATTCAATAAGATTTTAGGTTGTAGTCTTGATTTTCATGTGGGTTAAGAGTATCCAGGGCTTGCTGTGGTTAGAAAACTTGGTTGTAATCATGCCAAGTGGCATTGTTTTCTCTTGCTTATTTTCTGGGCTTGCCTCTCACCATCTGGTTATCTTAGGTTTTAACTGGCCTTACTGTCTGTAACTGGATCCTGTCCTTTCTGTGAGCCTGTGTGCCTGGTTGTAATGGATCTCCTGGGAATCAAGCTGTCTCTGGGTGTGGGAGGTGGTCTGGAGCATTGGCTCTGCCCCAGATAGAGGTGTGGGCCAGTAGGAAGATGTGTCTTTAGCTGGGCAGGACAGATAGGGTCTGCATCCACTGGGTCCCTGGAGATCCCTCTAAGGCCATGTATTGGGACAGGGGTTGTCTCATCTGTGAGCCTAGTTATGACAACCTCCTGGGAGTCACAGTGTTTCTGGATGTGGGAGGAGTTCTGGGACACCAGCTCTGCACCTGGGCTGAGTTGTGACATCATGATGAAATCCTATTCTTCTGAAATTATAGGCCAAAAATCTGTCCTTCTAACAGTTGCCTTTGTAATTGTGGTTTATCACAGTAATAATACAGTAGTTACTAAACAACCATTTATGGTTTTATGTGATATTTATTTTATTTTGCTTTTCTATTTTCTTCTCAATATTTCTTTTCTTATGCTTAATTTTCTAGTTTAAAGAACTACCCCCCACTCAAGCACACACTTCTATGAAAATATATAAAAATTATCGCAAACCCACATGAAAAAAAACCTATGTTAATTCCCTATTTCTAAATCTGCATTACTTCACCTAACATAACAATCTCTTCTTCCATCCATTTGTCTCCAAATGCCATGATTTCAGCTACCTTGTTTGTTGACTAAAATACCATCATATATATGCATATATATATATATATATATATATATATATATATATATATATATATATAATTTTTTCTCTTAAGCTCATAAGGTAAAAAACATTCCATTTCTTAGCTAATGTGAATATCGTAGCAATAAAGATAGATTCCATATATGTCAGTATTAGGATATTGTGTTTTTTAAGTATTTGTCCAGGAGTATGACAGCTAGGCCATATAATAAGTCTATGTTTGAAAACTTATGTAGTGATTTACACAGTCCTATACTAGTTCACATGCCATCAGGAATACAAATAAGATAGGAAGAAGTTAAATAATCTCTATTTGCAGAACGTAATCCTGTGCTTAAAATTCTTCAGCAGAAAACTCATGTATAAACATTTTCAGCAAAGTGGAATGATGCAAAATCTACATTTAAAAGTCAAAAGCTTTTTTGTATGCCACCAATAAACATTCTAAAAAAGAAATATAGGACATAAAAGCCAATTTTTAATGATATTTTTAAAAAATAATAGAGACTGGTAGTTTGTTAAGTGAATAAAGCACTTGCAACACAAATATGAGGACAAAACTTTAAATCTTCAGTACTCAGTGTTGAGTGAGTGTCTGCTCATCTATATTATGGACAGTAGGAGATTGGGAAAACCAGGGACAAGCTGCTAGCTACACAAGCCAAACACTGTTTTAGTAAATAAAGTACATACTCATCAAAGAAACCCAATATTAATATGTGGTCTTGACATTCTCATTCATGAACATATAACCACACATATGTGCAGCTATATTAATGCAAACACAGTACATATACATGCCCTTAACATCCACCTGCACTCACACTCACCTAGCCAGCCATACATGCACACACACACAGAAACACACAGACACCCACACACACACACAAAGAGAGAGAGAGAGAGAGAGAGAGAGAGAGAGAGAGAGAGAGAGAGAGAGAGAGAGAGTGGGGGAGAGAATCCTCATCAGGAGGAGTGACAAGACAATAAGCAGAAAGAAAAAATTAAGGCATGCTCTGTGAGATGGTATCTTCTTGCTCCCAGAAGGCTGTGCCAGGGAAAATAGCAGGAAAGCACCTGGGTGATCATCTAGACAGGTCCAGTAGTAGAAAGAAAAGAACACCAGGGACCTGTTAAATATTCAAACCAGTATTTGTTTAACTGACTTCCAGTCTCAAGCTTCACCTAACCTGAATATATAAAGTTACTAATTTGTTTTTGGACAAGGCTTGGTCTTTGAAGTTTCCAGTGCATCCAGTTGTTTGTTCATGCAAGGTAATAAACCTGGTAATCATCTAGACAACAAAGGATAATTCCATTACACACATGCAATAAAAGCATATATATATATATACCTTAGAGTTTCTGGATCTGCCTGGGCACACTAGAAACATTGACATGCATGTAAAACACTGCAGAAAAACTACCTATCACCTGAAAGATTATAGACCTTTGTCATTTGCAGAAGATTTCCTTAGATTTCCACCTTCTTCATCACTTAATCCAGAGTCAGAAGGACCTCTGCCATCTACCCAATCCACTTTTATGACTTCACATTTTGTTACAGGTTCTGTAGAATTTTTGCCATCTGTGCAACATTCTCTGGGGCTTTTGAAACCTAATGAAGGTGCTCTGGGACCTTTAATATCTGAACAAGAAATCCTGTGAACACCAATATCTCTGAAAGAATGTCTAGAACTTTCTCAACCAGCCCAGGGGCTTCTAGAACCTATGACATCTACCCAAGTCACTGTGGAACTTCCTGTTCAACAGACTTTCTGAGACTGTCACCATGTGCACAAGATGAATTTTTTTTGCTATTCCTTCTCAAGAATGCTAGAGACAATTCTCTTTTCTCAAGAAAGGCTCTATTCTTTTCAGTGTTACCCAAAGGGTATTGAAATCTGTCCCATTTCCTGAAGAGGCTATCAGTTCTTCTCTTTCAGAACTTGATGTCTGAAAACATATTTCTTGTTCATTGCCAGAGGGCGGACTGCGTCCAACTCCCCAGGTTCAGATCTCTCATTCCTGTTTGACTCTGCCTGAGTCTCATGGGAAAAGAACATATTTTTTCTGCTGAATGATTCCTCACATCTTTCAAGTATGCCAAATTAGACTCATGTTCTAGTTCCCCTACTAAAGAAGGTCTCAATCATTCTTCCTCTCCAGGACATTTTTCCAGACATTCTAAATTGAGGGAAACAATAACAAGACATGCCTCTTTAGACCAAACAGTTTTAAAATCTGTGCCATCAGAAGATGAGAGCTGGAAACCACCATTCTTTCAAAAGAGTAGTAAGAGCTTACAAATCTGACAAGAGGGGTTCAAAGCTTAAAACTGAGACCAATAGAAAACTCACTACTTCTGCAAAAGGAGACTGTGAATCTTTGCAATCTCCTGAGAAGGATCTCAGAAGTATCACATCTCCCCAAGGCATTCACAGACAGTCCAAGTATACAAAAAGCACATCAAAAGAGTCCTCTTTTGGCCATAGCAACACTCAATATTTCAATTCTGAACAAAAGACTTGCAAACCATACTATTTGTCACAAAAGGAGCTCAGACATTCTTCATCTTCCTAGGAAACTGAAAAATACTCCCGAAGAGGGCATAACATCCTCCATCTCTACAGAAGAGTGCACACAAACCACTCCCTTTCATAAAGAGAGCCTCTGGCATTTCACCTCTCCTCATGAGATTTCCAGACCCACTACTTTTACCAGGAGAAGACAGAGGAATGCCTCTGATACCGAGAGAGCCCTGAAAATTTCTCTTGAAGACCAAAAAGACACTGAGTCATCTCTAGACAGAGACAGTACTCAAGAGGGTGCCAAACTCTCATCATCACCTCAAGAGGATATCAGTCACCCTGTTCCTACTAAGGAGAGCTCATAACATGTTCCTAATGTCCAAGAGGAAGGAAAACATTCCACTAGTTCCAGACAGGAGCCCACAGTTTGGTTCATGTATTATGGTGATTCATCCCTACAACAGTTCCAAAAGGCGGTGCAACTATATTCCTTGTTTGTCACGGAAATTTCAGACATGACATTTGTCAACCAGAGAACCTGGTACCTTACCATTCCTATCAAGAGTGAGACCCAGCATTCCAATATGATCCTGGATACCCATATTGGGACCCTCTTGCCCTAGGAGACCAAAGATATACACATTTTCTTTGAAGCAATCTCAAATGGATTCCTCTGCAAAGGGGGAGATACAGATCTATCCTCTCCCCTAAAAGAACTATCAGTCCTACTCAGTCTGAACAATGTTGATTCGGATGTTCCAGTTCTCACCAGAGGGATATTACATATGCTCCCCACCATTTTAGTCAGCCTCAGAATGATTCAGGGTGAAATAGATGGCCTCTCGAAGGCCCCATCTAAGATATTGTGCCTCACAGTTGCTTTTTATTACAAAAGAAAATTCAGAAATATGTCTTGTAATCAACAATGGATGAAACATTCAGGTTCTGCCCTAGGAAACTTCCTACTTACCTCTTCTTCACAACAAGGCATCAGAGAATCCCAGTCTGCCAAATGGAAGCTTTAAGAAAGCATATTTCAAGAGGATTGCCTGGTCCCTACTTTTCTTTACCATGGCATCTTCAATTCCTTTTTTACCTATCTATTTATCTATCTCTTTATTAATTTTTATACCTACTTATCTATATATCTACCTGACTTCTTGCCTACCTATCTACTTACCTACCTACCAACTTACACACCTCTAAAATATCTCCTTTTGTGTCACCAATACATACACTTCCAGTTCCATTTTCTAGGGCAGAATTACCTTTCTGTTTACCAGATGATAAGTTCCATTGTCATTTGTGAAATGATTTTCAGTAACAACCAGAAAGCCTTCTTTTTTTGAGCACTGACAGTCTCCAGAGGTCCATTGCACTGTAGAGAGCATAAGTCAGAGCTTCATGGTGAACAGGCCTGGGAGGCTGTGCTTCCATAGTCAGGACACCCAAACCTGATGTTGCAGGCCCTCCTCTCTGGTCAGCTGAACCTTGCTCATCCACAGGTCTCCTCTGGACTTAAAAGTGGACAGGAGGCCCTAGTTCAGCCTGTACAGCCAGAATAGACTGGCTATAAGCACGTCTACCACTAAGTTCACGGGCACATATATGTGATCTTGCAAGAGAGAATGCTCCTGCACTTTTGTGTGTGCATGCATTCTCCTGACTATAAGGTTAAAAATTAAGGATTTTGGTCCATAAGTTTCAGGGGAAGAGGAGGTTGTGCATGGTGGAGAAGGAAGAGTCCCCCATCACAGGTGCTTCTTAACTGCAGGATATCTGCCAGGAACTGAAGGGTGCAGCAGGAGAGAGTACAGCAATAAGAAGTTTAAGCTTGAACTTGCATAGCATCCTGTGAGAGCCTACCTAAACCTCATTCTAACCAGGATTCTAAGGTCCGAGCATCAGAAACAAAGGTGTAGAAATGAGGACCAGGAACTGATCCCACCCACTAAGTGCCCATCCAGAACATTGGGACTCGGCCAGGCCCAGAGATTGATCCATCTTGAGACTGCCTGACTTTTCCAACACAAATGTTCCCTAAGCTCAAGCCAGTACACTTTTTTAAAGTGGCAGACTCCTCTGTCCATTTTTACACTCTAACAAGTTGCAAGGTAATGGCACCCAGACAAAAAGATCTCCCAGGATGATCCTCAGCTCATAGGGCAGCCAGCTGGTAGAATCAGGGCTCAGGGAACAGGGAAATGTTAACAGAGGCCACAGGGGTTTGGGGTGGGAGACTAACCTTCTCAATTGGAATTAGTCCCAACATAGGCTATCCACTTAGCTGCAGGAGGCACTGCACTGGAGCCAGAGAAATGGGTAGCTGCTCTATGTGTTCCTGAGGCCTTCAGTTTCCAACCAAAAAGAGGACCTCCCATCCCCCTGAAAAATTTTGTCTACACACCCAGGCACACAGGTTGGTATCTCAACTACCTCTCAATTTGAGTTCTGGTAGATACTGCTCCTCAAAGTCATCCAGTCATCTTTCCACTTCAGAGCCCCATAGTGGCTGTCCACCCACATTCAAAATCTGACCTGCAGGCTATATAGCATGCTGAGCTGAGAACAAGGACATGTCAAAAGAAAGAAATGAATATTAGATTCCAACCTGCCCACTTGGAAGCCAAGCTCTGGCCTCAGGCCCCCAGTTCTAAGCACCTACTAAGTAAGCATCTCTAGGCAACTGACCAGGAAACCAGGCAACCATTATGAGCTAATTTTAGCTCCCTCACAATCTCTCTCCTCTAACACTCCACACCACTGCCACCACACCCCAGGCATTCACCAAACACCATGTAGCACTCAGGGGAAAATGTGTTCTCCTTCCTTTCTGTCAAGAGCTTAAGTGATAGCTGGTAGGAAAAGACCCCACAAACAACTACCAGGAGAGAATCCTTACATGGATTTCTGCTTCTCCATTCCTATTAAGCTTCCTCCAAGTATCTGCCCTGAATCATAAAAGAAACCTACCTGCCTGACTCCATCCACATGGGTATCTCTTAATGCTGACAGCCAGTTCTCTTCTTGTGGATGCAGACTCTATGATATCTGGCCACACTCTCTCACTTCCCAGGTCAAGGCACAAAGCAAAGATGGCCCTCATAGAATGATCCTCATCTGGTAAGGCACAAGTGTGGTGGAGTCAGAGAGCTCAGGAGACAGGGGAAGTTGAACAGAGACCAAAGGGTGAGTTGGGAACCAACCATCTCCATTGGCATTAGTCTCAACACTGGCATCCCACATAGCATCAGGAGGAACTGCAGTGGACACATGGCACTCTGTGAGCTGCTCTGTGCATACACGAGGCCTTCAGTTTCCATGGATTGATCCCAGTTTCCCTGGATTGAGCCACTCTCAGAGTGTGGTGCTAGATGAAAAGAAGGGCCCCCACAAAATCCTTGGTCTACTTACCTAGTCACACAGGTTTGTATCTCAGGTATCCATCAATGAGTTCTGGTAGATGCTGCCTCACAAAGTCATCCCATCATCTGTTGTCCACAAAGGCCCAGAGGGTCTTGCTGCCATCTTTCAAAATCTCACATGCATTCCAGCTAGCATGATGAGCTGAGGACAAGGACATATGTAAACAAGAAGTGAGTATATCATCTCCACATTCCCCCTTGAAAACTAAGCTCTGGCCTTGGGCCCCCAATTCTAAGCAACTACAAAATAAGTATCTCCGGGCAACTGTCAAGTTACCTGGCAACCATTATGAGCTAATTCAAACTCCTTCAGAATCTCTCTCTTCTCTCAAACCCTCCACCCCCCTCCATCACACCCCAGCCACTCACCAACTGCTATGGAGCACTCTGTGGACACTTTGATCTTCTTCCTGCCTCTAAAGTCACCAAGTCACTCTCACCATGGATATTTCTTTCTATATCCTAGCACACAACCACGTACCTACCTGTGTAGGGACTAGGCACACATGCAACTCAGAGCTCTCTGAACGGATTCAAGTGGACTCAAGATGACAAGCAACTATGTACAAAGCACAATGAGCATGTCTCACTTGTCTCTCCAGTATCCATGCAGCACAATTCCTTACCAACTCCTCCTTGACCTATTCACATCAAGGTCTTCTGAGAGTGCACATTGGAAATACTCAAGGTGTCTTCAAGCTTTCTCTCCAAGAGATCAATAACACAGCATGATCTATCTTCTATCTATCTATCTATCTATCTATCTATCTATCTATCTATCTATCTATCTACTTATCTAACTGGCCATCTATCTATCATTTACCTTTTTCTTCCTACCTACCTAACTACATATCTAGCTACCTACCAACCTTCCTACCTACGTACATACCTCCTATCTTTCTATCTATCTAGCTCTATATCTATCTATCTATCTATCTATCTATCTATCTATCTATCTATGTATCTGTCTATGTATGTATGTATGTATGTATGTATGTATGTATGTATCTATCTATCTATCTATCTATCTATCTATCTATCTATCTATCTTTTTTCTACCTACCTAAATACCTACCTACCTCCTTCTATCTCTTTTTGGCTTGCCAATGTATACACGTCCAGGTACATTTTCTAGGAAAGAAGCATCCCTTTGTTTACAAGATAATGAATACCATGGTCATTTCTGAAGTGCTTTTCACTATCCACCTGCAAGCCTTCCTTTCCTGAGCACTGAGAGTCTCCAGAGGTCCTCTCCTGCACTGTTGAGAGCTTAAGTCACAGCTGGTATAAATAGACCCATCTAACAACCACCAGCAGAGAAGTCTGGCATTGCTTTCCACTTCTACCTCCCTCCCAAGCTTCCTGGAGGCATCTGCTCTAATACAAGCAAGACAGCTCTTTCTATCCAGGCAGGCCTGCTCTGAGTTCTCAGAGGTGCAAGGCCCACCACCCCAAACAAGGATGAATCCTGTCACCCTCTATATAATTTATTATTAAACAATTGTCTCATCCTTTTACCAAGACAGAAAGGTACCCTCAGGAACAATTTCCCTGTTGTCCACATTAAGTTTTTCTACACCTTGTGGCAACCTGTGCTATGGCCTGGTCACATATACCACCTTAAGGGTTTCCACTACACTTAACCTAACCTTCACGGACCAAGCTGTTCTCAACACCATAAGAAATCATAAATAAATAAATGTAAAAATGAATAATTCTGAATATTGATTCAGACTTCGCCATCAAGTATCAATATCCATCATCAATACTCTTTATCTATAGGATGAGGTTGACCTTATTCATTATTATTACTACTATTATTTATTTTTTATTCCTTTTTATGACTGGAATGATGATTTTTCTTGATCATGGTAATGTTTTGTGAGTCACTGAGGTATGACATCATGAGTATGACCTCATCTGTGTGACATCATGGGTATGACATCAGGGGTGTTACATTATGGGTATGATATCGTGTATATGACATCATGAGTGTCACAGTGTGACATCATGCATGTGTCATCAAGGGCATGATAACATGAGTATTACATGGGTATGACTTCATGGGTATGAAATCATAGGTGTTATGTCATGAGTGTGACATCACAAGTTTGACATCACAAGTGTGTAATCAAAAGTGTGACATAGCAAGTGTGACTTTAAGGGCATGACATCATGAGTTTTACATCATGGGTATGACAGGTTTGACATGGGTATGACATCACTGTTGTGTAATCATGCATATGATATGGACATAACAATACGGGTATGAAATCATGGGGATAACAATATGGGTATGACAACATGAGTATGACATCATGAGAGTGAAATTACAGGTATATCATCATGGTGTGACATCACGGGTATGATGTGGGTATACCTCACAAATGTGACATCATGGGTGTGGCAACACAGTTATGACATCCTGTGGTGATTCTGGGAAGGTGGTTGTCTTCTACAATTGACATAGGAAGACAAGATATACACCCCTATAGCAGCTGAGCTGTTAGTGAGTCATGGCACCAATATTATATATTATACATATGAATATATAACTGTTAATATCACATTATACATGATATAACATATATATAAATTATAATATATAATGTAACATAATATATAATGCATATTAATATTATAATATAGAATACCAATACAATACTAATGTGTAATATATTAAGTAATATAACTGATCAATATAATAACATAGTATATAAATATAAAATTTACAATTAATATCTTAATAAATATAATATAATATATTAATATAAGTATTTTATATTGTATTATATATAACATGTAATAAATAATATATATAATATAGTGTAATGTTATTTATATGATACATTTTAACCAAATGTTTTTGTCAAATTTTCTAAATTTTTTCAACAATTTTTTCTCTATTTACATTAATATTATCACTAATTTTAAAAATAATGCCTTCAATTTTATTAAAAATTTTCCATGCTACTATTGACTTTTTCCCTAGTTTTTCCTAAACAGTCTTCACTTTTATAATGAATTTTCTATGTCAATCAATTGTTAATTTTTTAGAGATTTCTCTACAGATTCACTATTTTCATACTTTTTTCTTCATTTTATTTTATAATATTTTTTATTAGATATTTTATTTACACATCAGATGCCATCCCCTTTTCCCATTCCACTCCTTAGAAAACCCCTATCCCATGCCTCCTTTTCCATTTTGCATTTATACTTTTTTTTAAAAATGTTAATCATAGACTTTATATGTTTGGTATTGTTAAATCATTGGTGTAACACACTACCCAACCTCGATATATCAACAATCTTTGACTGGTAGGGATACATGAACATCTGCCTCCTTGTCTCCCTCCTCTTTCTCTCTTTCATCACCTAGCTTCTCCTCTCCTGTTTCTCCTCCTCTTCTTACTCCTTCTCTTCCACTCAGTACTCCACCTTAGTTCCTCCTACATACCACCCTTCCTGTTAAAATGAAACTTTTCTCTCAAAATACAATTAGAGCATAATTATGCCGATTTGTACCAGTGAGGTACAAGAGAGTCCTAATACGCAGTCCATCATTTTGTTGACTAACCAGAACTTCTGTCATCTCTTATAACTAAAACACTTACTTTTGATCCTGGCTTTTTTTTTTGGCTTTAGAATGAATGTCAGCTGAAAACTATCTACTCAGATCTTTTACCTCAAAGTCAATAGCCAGGATTGGCTGTGAGACTATAGGTCTACATCCCCGTCAGAAATCCAAAATGACTGAGTTAACTGAAGTTATGGGAAGTATTAAACCTAGCTTCTAAAGCTTAGCCAATTGATAGAGAGCGCTGAACACTTGAAAAGCCCCTATACTACCGAACATTGGAGCATCAAATCTTCAGCCTTCTGGCCCAGAGTCATCTGAGAGATCTTAGTGATGCAGGATTATTAAAGGCTGATTACTCTGTCTGGGCAGATATAATCAGTCGACTATTCTGCATGTGTGTCCTTTTCTGGACACTAATTTGTCTGTAGATGGAAAGAGGCAATTTTTGCCTAGTGGCTGTCACCACACAACCATCCTAACTCCAAGAATGCTCAATTTCTTCTTAGAATCCACGACAGGAATTTGTCAGGAGCTGACAGGTCTGTAATCAGAATGGACATTAATATATAAATATTTGTATTGTCAATTCTACGGACTTCTGATGTTTTGAAAACCAACTATCCATGTAAGGTAACCTGGACTGTTGTCTGTTCACTCCTATCAGCTATTTTTAAATAAAATATGGGAAACCTCCTAACAATAAACTCAAAGACATGAATTTGCTATAGTCCCTTAGCTCATAAGTTAACAGTCCCAAATCAGTTAAAATAGTTAAAGAAGGACTGGGTCTAGGCCCTGTATTCCTAAATGAGTTATACAGGCACAATGCCCATGAGAGTATCAATATTCATCTCATTTTTATATTAATAAGAAACTCGTACCAATGAAAACCTTAAGTTTGAAATCAAAGTAAATTTTGTACCTTTTAAGAAATTATAACTTCATCTTGATAATAATTATACAGATTTCTACCAATAGGTTATGGCTATGCAATAAGTCCTAGCTAATCCTCCCTGTTCCAACAAAACCACTACTTTTCCCTAGAAAGACAGACCATTATTAAACATCTTATTCCCCAAGCCCAGGGAATAGTGGTGGTGATTCTTCTTTAACTTCTTCAAGCTAATTACGGGTGTTGAGATATTAGAAGATGGGTGTGGAGGAAGAGTGAGTTTATAAGCCTCTGATGATGTGTCTTCACTGCATCCAGATGGAATTCCATGACATCGGAGGTTTGGGCAGGTCTGCTCAGTATGCTTGATGAGTAGATACACCAAGGGTGTGTATTCTTCTGCTCTGTGATCCTTGCCCTCCCTAGGGTGCCACCGAACTCAGTTTCCAGAGGGAAGCACATCGGCTGGGAGACTGCTCGAGCCACTGGTATCCAGGCCAGAGGCAGAAGGTTTAAATAATATTATAATTTGTAACAAAATTTTACATAAAAATGTCAGTGCCTATAAATAACAACTGTAGAGTAATTTCTCTACCTAGAGTTATTCTTTTGTGTTTATCAGTTTTTAATTCATCATATTTCTTTGTATATATAAATGAATCACATGGTTTTGGTGATAAAATTGAGCTCACTAGCTCATCTTTGGGTATGTTGAAGTGCCATTTCTTTGAAGGACAGAAAAGCAATTATCTCCATAGAAGAGGTTGGGAACTTCCCAAGGAGAATGTTGGGAAACACACCTGGTCAATTACAGGAACAGCAAATGCTTTTGTTCATTGAGCAATACCCAAAATTTGATAGCAGTTGAAAAAGTAAATCACTCTCTTATTTTTGTCTGTAGTAATGAAAAGACTAACATGTATGTAGAAATCTTAAATGCAACTTTTCTACAGGAGAAATATAACATGACTAGGTAGAGCTCTAACAATAACTTGTATTGTGTCTTTTTTTAATGTGTTGTGCTTGATTGATTCTGCACTCCTCTGACATCAACTACAGTTCTACTGAAGTAAAGGAGTGGATTTTCAGATTGGCAAGCTTTCTGTGAAGCTTTATATTCTGGGGATTTGGTTTAAGTCTAGCTACTAGTAGATACTGGCATTTGGGGGAATTTAACCACAAGGCTCTACGTATAATTACATTGGACTGTGGGAATCTTAATATTTTCAAGAAGTTAACATATCAGGTAGAATAATTAGAATAACAGTACACAGCGCTATGAACTCCAACTGGACTATCTCAATTGAAATTGAGCATGCTTGGGATCTTATGATGTTAGCTAATTTTATGCAGCCCATTGTCCTTATTTTTACTTCTGTAGCTATTATGTTTTGCTGGATCAGAGCCCCATATCCTGATTTTATGATCCTGTGCTACAACACTTCTATCTTGTTTCTGTTTCTAAATATTATTTGCACAGTTTGGCTGGGAGCTGGAACCATGTGGTGGACCTTTATGGAGAAAGTACCCTTGATTTTCCACCAACGTTTCCTGTTGGAAAAAATGATCTGCTAAGAAAGCACAAAACACATGTTTTCCCATTGTGAATGCTGATAGCTTTGCTTTCAGCCATCAGCATCATTATGCTGTTGTATGAGATGTGCTTAATTAGACCAAAGAGCAGAGTTAAGCCTGTGGCTGCCATGAAACATCTCCACCAGAAGACTTGAGCTGAGGGATATGTCTCAGCAACACCTGCCTGAATATTCCTAAAAGTTACTTCCTACATTCACATAAATAAACCTACTAAAATTACCTACTCATTCAAATTAAAACTTTCACTTGAATATCCTGAGGCTGATGTATCATGTAATTATAGCCTCTTGTACTCTGCAAACACACTTATGTTTCTAATGTCTTAGCTACCAGATATCCATAGGCCAAGATCACATAAACATGTACTTCTGACAAACAAATGCAAAAAGTTTACACAGAGTCTAAGCTGTATAGATTCATATAACCAATTCCAAGGTTAAGGGAAATTAATAAATTCCCTTGTGCTAAACAGAAAAGCAACCATAGGGAAGCTACCACAGGAAAGAAATGTGGAGTCCTTGTGGATAGTACAGCCTCTAAGCTTTGGCATTTCTGATTGGGTTGTGCATGCACATATATGTATGCTCTCACAAAAGGAAATTTTTCTAATTAAAATTATTGAGCTCATTACAATTTTTACTCATGAAATTGGGAGCTATGCTACAGTAAGGGGATTCTGAGAAAAACTGATAGACAAATAAACCACACCGAATCTTCCACTTTGTAATATTGTGTTTATCCTGAAACAACGTCAACGTCTCATAATATAAATTTAAATCATTAAAGTTTATTATATATATATATATATATATATATATATATATATATATATATGTGTGTGTGTGTGTGTGTGTGTGTGTGTGTGTGTGTGCGCACATGTGTGTGTGAGTGTATACACACATATACATTTGAGAAACACTTCTAAATTACGTTGAAGCCCACTGTGATTGGATATCTTCTATTATCAATGCAATATGGGAGACTCCTTTCAATAGCAGGATTTCTTCTTCACTGAGCTTGTTTAGGGAAAACATCCACTTTTCTCTCTACCAGATGAGCATCACATACTCTCAATTCGATTATGGTATCGATTTTATTTTTTCTTATAAGCACTTTTCAATCAGAAACTGAGATTCCTGAAATGCTTCCCCATGCTAATGAGGCATTCGACGTACCCTAATCCAATAGCTGATGACCATTAGCCATCTTGCCTGTTCCTACTCTATTTTTCCCAAAGTTTCATGATATCACCCTAAGTAAAATTTGAATCTATGTACCTTGGTCTCTATATCCAAAAGCAGGAAAATGTTCACACATAGTACAAGCTAAGTAGATTCATATTACCAATTCCATAGTCATATGAATAATGTCTAATTATTAGTCATATAATAATGGCTAATTATGAACATAAACTGTGTGAAAAACATCCTGGAACTTAAACTTAAACCAGGAAGCATCAATCAGGGACGCCAGAAAAGTAAAGACATTTAATTTTTTAGTTGAATGGCAAATCACTTTGTAGACTTCAACTACAATAGTTCACTGTTGTTTTCACATCATGTGCAGTATTAAAGAAATTGCTTGTCAATTCATGTTGCTGTCACATCAGAAAGCTTTTACATAACCAATTGTTCTCATCATTTTCCTTTTCTTTATGGTATTAATGCTTCATAGAAACAGAATGGTGTCTTCTATACTGATTTATCTTTATTTAATGATAATAAATTTAATAATAACTTCCACCCATATCCTTATTGTCCTCCCTGTCTACAGTTCCTTACAACTTATGATGTTCATATTATTAGTAGAAACTTTGAGAATCCAGGCAGCAATTGCATTATTTGTGCACAGGTTGGATAGCTATGCCAAACAAGACTAACTCTTCAGTTTTGGGTTCAGCTACTCAGATCTGTGTGTAAATGAAACCATGCCATTATGGGTAATTGGACTCAAGGCTATACTTGATTTTCTGGACCAGCTTGTATTTCATGGACTTCTAACCAGAGAGGACAGCCTTGGTGAAATGTGAACTCTTCCAAGGGCATTTCAAGTCAGGAAGAATGTAGGAACCCATCCTGTTGGGTTAGAAAGGGGAGAAATGAAACCTTTTTGAGGAGAAGTAGAAAGTCTCTTGTGCCAGGCACTAGAGGGGTTGTGTCAGACAGAGAAGGCCAAACAGCCAGGAGCAAACCTTCTTGAACAAAATGAAAACATTTCAGATTAATTTGTTAAGTGGAGACATATTAAGTAATTCCTTGTAACCAGGAACATCCCCAATACCACTCGGCTTCTATTCATTCTCAAAGTCTAGAAGAGACATATGTTTGGAAGTTACATTGCAAATTGGCAGCAATATTAAAGTACATATACTAGTCTCATAGGCATTCTTTCTGTAATCTTAAATCTATCATCAGCTACGTAGGGGTTGTTATGAAGGGTAGATTTTCCACTATGACTGATTATCAGCATACAGACACATAACATTAGTTGTGGGCTCTGGAAACAAGAATCAGTGTGTTATGAGGTCGCTTCTATCATAATGGTATTTTTCTACCCATCTGGGTTAAAAGTGGAAGTCTCTCTTACTTAGAGTAGCTTGGTCTGATTTGTCTCAATGTATAAGGAATTGAGTTTACCATGCATGAAATAATGCTGAAAGGTATGAGATAATATTATTCAAAAGAGTATATAAAATTTCACGTTTGGCAGAAAAGAAATGTATGCTCCTTTTGGTCAAAGATATTGGTCACATTAAACCTTGTACATGTGTGTAACCTCTAAGGCTACATTGATTTTTTTTATTTTTCTGTCATGAATGCATGGCATCTGCAGCCTTCCCGACTCACTTTTCTTAGTCATTCCTTCGCCTTCCTTCTTCCTCTCATTCACTGCTCCTCTGTTTCCTTTCGAAAAGAGCAGGATTCCCTGGGATATCAACTAAACATGCAGAATAGAGCAAGCATAAATATAAACTATCCTATCAAAGCTGGATGAGGCAATCCATTAGGAAGAAAACAATCACACAAACAGACAAAACAGTCAGAGGCATCCCTACTCCCACTGTGCGGAGTCCAAGAATAACAAGTTAAGCAACCACAGCATGTATGAAGAGGGCCTACTGAAGACCCACAGGGGATCTGTGGTTCTATCTTGAACCCTTATGAACCTTGCTTAGTTAATGTTGTGGGCTGTCCTCTTCTGGTGTCCTTGACCCTCTGGTTCCTACAACCCTTCCTCCTCATCTTCTACTCAATTCCCTGATCTCTCCTAAATGCTTGGCTGTGGATTTCTGTATATGCTACCATCAGCTTCTATGGAAATGTCTCTGATGCTTAGATAATACAGTGATCTTGATATTTGGTATAGCCAAATATTGGGAATTATTTCCTTGACTTTTGTGGCCAAAGTCCTCTTTGGTTCTAACCTAGCACTTTGTGCCAATAAAATTTTAGATCCTGACCATCTAGGGAATGTTGGATATAGGGTCCTTCACGTGTCTTCTTGGACCTTAATGTAGACTAATCATGGGTTGTCCACTGCCAAGAGCTCTAAGCTACAATTGGATGTTCAGTAACAACTGTAAATTATTAAGTGCCTCCCCAGTGAATCCAATAGAAGGTGCTGTTTTAGGGCATGAAAAACTGCCCTACTATTTGCCAGAGTTCCTTTGTAGCTGTTCTGTAACTTAGCATCTAGTTTTTTGAATCTCTGGTCTTTGTAGGGCATTGGGCAACTGAACTTGTGACAAGTCAGTCTAATGAGACCATGATGTGCAAAGTCCCTCATGTTTTTGCTAGTCAAATGCTTCCCTCTTTGGGAGACACTGACGGGGCCATCCAGGCCATGGAGTCTGGAAATTCAGCAACTGCTTGCCCTTTTGGGGTAGAGTGTGAATATTTGGTTGGTGGACACTGAAGGGAGTCCCCGGCCATGGAGGCTGAGAAACAGGAGGTCTATGTTCAGAGGTTAAAGTCCATGTTGAGGCTCGCTGGCCTTTGCTCACATGTCTGTCATTTTCAGTCATTAACAAAATTAACAGCAGAAATGGGAAATAAGCTCTCATTGCATGAAGAGACAGTGATTGTACTTGCCAAGGGTAAAATACAGAAAAAAAGCAGTTAAGCAGGACCATTTGAGAGAAGATATCTCTCCCGACAACTGTGGACACGTCTGGGAGGGAAAGGGCAGAGAACTAGAATGACCATTGTTCTATAGAATCAAGCAAAGCTCCAGAGTGTTTGCCTTGGAACTGCATGGGCCTGTCTCAAGGTGTTTCACCTGGCAGCAGTGCTTGCAGTAGCAGGGCAATCATCCAAGCATTCTGAATGTGGAGGGACACTGAGGACCCTCTTCCTTAGAATCCAGAGTGCTACCTGGTCTGGTGCCACTGTCAGAGGCCATGACAAAGAATTGTTAAAGAAGCATCATGATTGGGAAGTGCAAGGGATGCTGAGAAGACTGTGCTCTCAAGTCCCTCTTGCTCCAGTATATTACCATCTAACTGGAGGCCATCAGTGTTGCAGTGATGTCTATTGGGGCCTTGTAATGAATGGAAAATGCTGATCCAGAACCCTGCTCCTCAGAGACTGTGTGGAGCAGACAATCACTTTGTTATTGTACTATGGAAAGAAGAAGTGATAGAATTTGAATAGAACATAAATTGTATGGAATGATATTACAGATATTATTCTGGATTGTAAAGATGACATATCCTAGAAAAATTTATGACAACTCTTAGTCTTTCTGGATGCTGAAAGTCATTTCTAAATGACTAAATAACACATATTGCAATATTATTATTGTACAAATTATATACTATTATAGCTATTATTTGGAAAATAAACACAAAATATTAGTTTACTTAGAGTATAGATGCAAGTTGATACTTTTATCTGTGTTTGACTAAGTGTATAGATTGAGAACACAGATGCAGTCAGACTCTTGAATGTAGCTCCTATGGGCTTAAGTAATTGCTTTGCCTGTCAAAGTGTACAGTGAGTACTTATAACATTTATGTATTTGGATTGTGTTTGGAAGAGCACATAATTCTCCTGAAGGCACAATAGGCTACTGGCTCATCTTGGTGGCTCTACTTGGGCCATTTGCTTTAATTTCAATGACACAGCTGAAGCATAGTTGCAGAGAATAATTTTGAAACCCTTAGTCAAGGTGATTCTTTGAAAGGTCATGTTAGTACAGCAGATGGTACAGTGAACATGTGTAAGATTGTAGATATGTATGAAGATACCATTTTACTGACAGAGAAACTTGATTTGGTATTCACACACCTTTCCAATATATTTGAGCATAATTTTGATCTTGCTGGTTGAAAGGGCTTTGTTTGTTTCCTTGCTTTATTTGATTTATTTTGTGAATAATTTGTTTCTTCTGGCTACACAGCCAATAACCCTTGTGTAGTTTAGAAGCAGATAAGTACTTTTCTATTATCTAATTATAATACTGTGCAATTCCTTTAGTGCTCTGCAACATTCTTTCTCCTTGTATTTTCCAAATGTTAATCATTCACTTTCTTTTTTTAATGCAAATATATCCAAATAATTTTCATTTAAAGGCATATATCTGCTTCAAGGTAATCCATCATTTTTCTTTAATCTGTGGTAAATTCTGTTTTTGACTACTTATGTATTCACAGTCATTATCCCCATGCTAGTACGTGTCATAATTTTGGTTCATTTATCTGAATTTCCAGTTGTTATTTTACTGTATTTGAAGAGATTTTTTTTACATACCAGAATAATCCTGCTAGGCATGAAGAACTTGCTGCAGGGCTAATGGAGAGAAAATTATTAGTATCAATTCAGATAATATATACCTTTTTAGAATTAACTTGGCAATTCTAATGTCAACACTAAATAGGTTTATCAATTTCAGTTATAGTGACTATGTTTACCTCACCTAATCTATCAAGGTAAACTGAGTAGTGGTTATATGTACATGTATGACATTACTTGATTTATGATTGGCTAAGATTTCTGTGTATTATTTTACACACCTTTGAATGTTTCCTAAATAATATCTTTAATACTAACATTATAAAATTGTTTAGATTAAATAACTTTTTTGCATAGTAAATTTAAAAATTAAAATAACAAAATAGTATATATTGTTGCATTTACTTCAGTGATTAATATTCATTTCTCGAGCTTTTCAAAGTTATTCATTTTCTTGGTCAGACTACAAAGAAATCAGATTCATTACAGCACATTCATGCATATGCTTTTATTCATATACATATTCACATACATATGCTTTATTGATTTTATTGCATGTTTTTAAAAGAATTTTTCACTGTTGTCTTGATGATTACCAAGTTCATTCCTTTGCATGAATAAACAACTGGATTCACTGGAAAGACAGAGAAGACCAAGCCTTGTCAACAACCACATTAGTAAATTTTCTATTTTGTGATGGGAGAAGCCTGAGATTGGAAATCAGTTAAACAAAGTCTGGTTCAGATATTTAGTAAGCCTTGGATTTCTTTTCTTTCCAGTACTGGACCTGTTTAGATGATCGCCCAGGTGCTTTCCTGGTAGTTTTCTTGTCAGAGAGTTCTGAAAACAAGAATACACCATCTCAGGGAGCCTGCTTTAATTTTTCCTTTCCGGTTATCTTTTTGTAACTCCTTTTCATGTGTATTTCTCTCTCTCTCTCTCTCTCTCTCTCTCTCTCTCTCTCTCTCTCTCTCTATATATATATATATATATATATATATATATATATATATCTTAATTTATGATTGTGTATGTGTGTGTGTGTGTGTGTGTGTGACTGGAGGTTTATGTTAATGCCATGTATGTGTAATGTGTTTTCATGTAGGTAGTTGCACATATGTATGGCTGTATCTGCCTGTATGTGCATGTGCCTGAATTTTCTACATATTTATGTTATGTGTCTTTGATGAGTCTACATAGTATTTACTGAAATACTGTTTGGCTTTTCTATCCAGCCAGCTTGTCCCTGGGTTTCCCAGTCTTTAACTCTCCAGAATATAGGTGAGCAGCCACACTCACTCACTTTAAGTATTGGAGATCTGATCTTTTGTCCTTACATTTGTGTGGCAAGTGCTTTAACCAATCAAAAAACTACCAGCTCATATTATTTTTTTTAAAAAATGCTATTAAGAATTGACTTTTATGTCCTTTATTTCTTTCTTAGAAAGATTGTTGGTGGCATACATAAAAGCTGTTGACTTCTAAATGTTGATTTTGTATTATTCCTATTTGCTGAAAATGTTTATATGAGTTTTCTGCTGAAGGCTTTAAAGCACAGGTCATATTTTCTACAAATAGAGATCATTTGACTTCTTCCTCTCTTATTTGTAGTCCTTGTGGCTTATAAACTAGTATAGCACTATGTAAATCACTACATAGGTTTTCAAATGTAGACTTATTATAAAACCTAGCTGTCACACTCCTGGACAAATACTCAAAAGATTCTAAGTCCAATTACTGACATATATGCAATGTATCTTTATTACTGCAATGTTCACACTAGGTAACTACTACTGTGATAAACCAACATTATGTAGGCAAATTATAGAAGAACAGAGTTTTTTTTAAGAGGGCTGACATTTTATTAAGGATGTTGGTTCTGGCTGCTTCCCCCTCCTCTTTTATTGAATATAATATTTACATTTCAAATTTTATCCCCTCACTGCATTTGCCCCACCACCCAGCAACCCTTTATCCTATCCCCCATCCTCCTACATCTATGAGGATGTGCACCTACCTAACACCCACTCACCCCTCCCCACCTTCAGATCCCGCCCCCGCCCCCATTCAGTGTTCAGCCTTCATGGGACCAAAGATCTCCTCTCCCACCTATGCCCAACAAGGCCTTCCTCCCCTACATATACAACTGGAGTCATGTGCCTCTCCATATGTGCTCCTAGGCTGGTGGTTTAGACCCTGGGTAGCTCTGGCTGGTTGGTATTGTTGCTCTCCACATGGGGCCAACACTTTTGGCTCCTTCAGTTTACTCTCTAACTTCTCCATTGGGAACCCTTGACCAGATTAATGGTTAGCTGTGAGTATCTGCCCCTGGGTATGTCAGACTCTGGGGGACATCTAAAGCAATAGCCTTATCAGCCTGCTGTCAGCTTTCCCTTCCTGTCATATATATCAGCATCTATTTTGGGTGACTGCACATGGGATGAATACCCAGGTGGAAAGACCTCCTTACAACCTCTCCTTCAGATTCTGTCCCACACCTTGCTCCATATTTGCTCCCTTGGGAGTTCAGTTACTCCTTCTAAGAAAGACCTAAGAATCCACAATTGTTCTTACTTCTTCATGATCTTCATGTGGTCTGTTAGTTGAATCTCTGTTGTTTCAAACATTTGAGCTAATATCCGCTTATCTGTGAGTAAATACCATGTGTACTCTTTTGTGATTGGGTTACCTCACTCAGGATGATTTTTTCTAGTTCCATCTATTAACCTAGTAATTTCTCCAATTCACTATTTTTAATAGCTGAGTAATATTCCATTGTGTAAATGTACCATATTTTTGTGTCCATTCCTCTGTTGAAGGGCATCTAGGTTCTTTCCAGATTCTGGCTATTATAAATAAGGCTGCTATGAACATAGTGGAGCATATGTCTATATTATATGTTGGGGCATTTTCTGGGCATATGCCCAGGAGTGGTATAGCTGGGTCCTCAGTTAGTGCTATGTCCAATTTTCTGAGGAACCGCCAGACTGACTTCGAGAGTGGTTGTACCAGCTTGAAACCCCACCAACAATGAAGGAGTGTTCCTCTTTCTTCACATCCTTGCCAGCATCTACTCTCACCTGAATATTTGATCTTAACCATTCTTACTGGTGTGAGGTGGTATCTCAGTGTTGTTTTGACTTGCATTTCCCTGATGACTAAGGATGTTGAACATTTCCTAAGGTGCTTCTCAGCCATTTGTGTTTCCTCAATTGAGAATTCTTTGTTTAGCTCTGTACCCAATTTTTAATGGGGTTATTTGATTGTTTTGTGTCTACTTTTTTGAGTTCTTTGTATATATTCAATATTAGCCCTGTACTGGATCTAGGATTGCTAATGACCTTTTCCCAATCTGTCCGGTTGACAGTGTTCTTTGCCTTACAGAAGCTTTGCAATTTGATGAGTATGCATGTGTCAATTCTTGATCTTAGAACATAAGCCATTGGTGTTCTGTTCAGGAACATTTCCCCTGTGCCTAGGTATTCGAGGATCTTTTCCAACTTCTGTTCAAGTAGTTTCAGTGTATCTGGCTTTATGAGAAGGACCTTTATCCACTTGGACTTGATGTTTGTACAAGGGGATAAGAACGGATTACTTTGCATTCTTCCACATGCTGACCTCCAGTTGCACCCACACCACTTGTTGAAAATGCTGACCTTTTCCCACTGGATGGTTTTAGCTCCCTTGTCAAAGATCAAGTGACCATAGGTGTGCTTGTTCATTTCTGAGTCTTCACTTCTATTCTATTGATCTTCCTGCTTGTCTCTGTACCAATACCATGCAGTTTTTATCACTACTGCTCTGTAGTACAGTGTGAGGTCAGGAATGGGGATTCCTCCAGAAGTTCTTTTATTGTTGAGAATAGTTATCCCTATCCTAGTTTTTTTATTATTCCAAATGAATTTGTAAATTACTCTTTCTATCTCTATGAAGGGTTGATTTGGAATTTTGATGGGGATTGTATTGAATCTGTAGATTAATTTTGACAGGATGGCCATTTTTACTAAGTTACTTCTGCCAATCCAAGAGCATGGGAGATCTTTCCATCTTCTGAGATCTTCTTCAATTTCTTTCTTTAGAGACAGGAAGTTCTTGTCATACAGATCTTTCACTTGCTTATTTAGATTCACTCCAAAATATTTTATTTTATTTGTGGCTATTGTGAAGGTGTCATTTCCCTATATTCTTTCTCAGCCTATTTTTCCTTTGAGTAGAGGAATGATACTGAATTGTTTGAGTTGATTTTATATCCAGCCCCATTGCTGAAGTTGTATATCAGGTTTAGGAGTTCTCTGGTGGAAGTTTTAGGGTCACTTAAGTATACTATTATATCATCTGCAGATAGTATAATTTTGACTTCTTCCTTTCCTATTTGTATCCCTTCGACTTCCTTTTGTTGTTAATTGCTCTAGCTGGAACTTTCAGTACTATATTAAATAGATAAGGTGAGAGTGGGCAGCCTTGTCTACTCTCTGATCGTAGTGGGGTTGCTTCAAGTTTCTCTCCATTTAGTTTGATGTTGGCTACTGGCTTGCTGTATATTACTTTTACTATGTTGAGGTATCGGCCTTGAATTCCTGATCTTTCCAAAACTTTTTACATGAAGGAGTTTTGAAATTTGTCAAAAGCTTTCTCAGCATCTAGTGAGTTAATCATGTGGGTTTTTTCTTTGAGTTAATTTATGTAGTGATTTACATTGATAGATTTCTGAATTTTGAACCATCCCTTCATTCCTGGGATAAAGCCTACTTGATCATGATGGATAATTATTTTGATGTGTTCTTGGATTTGGTTTTTGTGAATTTCATTGAGTATTTTTGCATCAATATTCATAAGAGAGATTCATCTGTAGTTTTCTTTCTTTGTTGTGTCTTTCTATGGTTTAGGTATGAGCATAATGGTAGGTTCATAGAACGAATTTGGTAGTGTTCCTTCTGTTTCTATTCGATGGAATAGCTTGAAGAGGATTGGTATTAGGTCTTCCTTGAAGTTCTGATCGAATTCTGCACTGAAACCATCTGGCCTGGACATGTATTTGGTGGGAAGACTTTAATGATTGCTTCTATTTCTTTAGGAGTTAGTGACTGTTTATATGATTTGTCTGCTCCTCGTTTAATTTGGTACCTGGTATCTATCTAGAAAATTTTCCATTTCATCTAGATTATCCAATTTTGTTGAGTATAGGCCTCTGTAGTAGGATCTGATGATTTTGATAATTTTGTTGAGGATATTTACTGGTCCTTTAAGTTGCGAGTCTTCCCCCTCATCTATCCCTATTTTTCCTTAGGTTTGGCCTTCTCATTGTGTCCTGGATTTTCTATATATATTAGGTTAGTAGATTTTTTGTATTTTGCATTTTCTTTGACAATTGTGTCAATGTTCTCCATGGTATCTCCTGCATTTGAGATTCTCTCTTCAATCTTTTGTATTCTGTTGGTGATACTTGTGTCTATGACTGTGATTCTTATTTTAGGTTTTCTATATCCAGGGTAGTCTCACTTTGTGATTTATTTATTTATTCTACTTCCATTTTTAGATCCTGCATTGTTTTGTGTAATTCCTTCTCCTGATGGTAGTGTTTTCTTGGAATTGCTTAATCGATTTTAGTGCTTCCTCTTTAAGAGTTTCTTTCTGTCTACCAGTGTTCTCCTTAAGTTCTTGGAGAGTGTTATTTATGTCTTTCTTAAAGTCCTATATTATCATCATGAGAAGTGATTTTAACTCTGAATCCTGCTTTTGTGGTGTGATGGGGTGTTCAGGGCTTGCTATGATGGGGGAACTGTGTTCTGATGATGCCATGTAACTTTGGATTCTATTGCTTACGTTCTTGGCTTGACTTTCTCCATCTTGTTAACTGTAGTGCTGCCTGTACTTGCTGTCTCTAACTAAAGCCTGCTTTTCCAGTTATCTTGCTTGTGTCTGATCTTCTCAGGGTCCAGATGTCTCTGTGATCTTCCCCAGTTGCACTAAATACAGTGTTACCTCTATGATGTTTCAGGATATGGTGCCTCCAAGGTAGCAGACCAGACAGATGTCTGCTGTTCTGGGTGAAGTGTATCCTCTAGGATGTCTCAAGATAAGGTACCCACTAATCTGAGTGCAGTGTCTCCTCTAGGATATCTCAGGATATGCTGTCTGAAGCCCTGAGTTCAGTTGTTCCTCTTTGGCTCTGTGTTGAGTGGACCTTCCAGAATGTCTTGGGAAGAATCTGGGGTCCACACAAGAGCAGACAGGGCAGAGGTCTGGTCCAGGCCTCAGATCTGGGAGAGGAGTAGATGGGGAGTGCTATTCTGCAGGGGTGGAGGGGGTTGTGTACCCCCTGGAATCTGAGTGCTCTCAACACCCAGCCATGGGTTTAGGGCAGTGTGTGGGTGTTCCTACCTAGGGTTATGGAATCCATGGATCCTCCAGGATATCTCTGGGGAATCCAGGGTCAATGCAAGACAAAACTGGGCAGAGACATGCAGTCTTTTGTATGGGTTTCATCTTGTGGAATGCACTTTAAGTGAAATCAGTTACTCTTTATTCACTCCCACAAGTTATCTACAACATTAACTTAGCAAGTCTTGCAGGCAGAAAAGATTCATAACAAAGGTTTTGTTGCTGGGTTAGAGTTAACACTTTTCTTTTGTTAGACTCCAGAGTATCTTCCTGAAACAAAGGTACTAGAAAGTGTGAGTGATGGCCCCGTGTAGGCAACAGCTTGCTTTCTTCATGATCACTGATTTGTGTTGGTATTTTCCTCAGCAGTGGAGCCCCAGAGTCAGTTTGCAGAGAACAGCCCATTGTCTTTGACAGTGTCCTCAGTTGATTGGAGATTTGCATGGTATCCCCATGGTTAACAACTCTATGGAATGGAACTTAGTACCTGTAGTGGTAGCATTGTTTGGAAACATGAGATGGCCAATTGGCAATCAGTCTTTCTCCTTAATAAGAGACTTAGGCTTTAGGCTCACCTTTACATATTTTAGAAAATGGTCACTGCTCTAGGTTTTCACATCATGCATCAAATGCCTGTCAATTCCAACTATCTCTCCCTGTACTCTCTCCCTCAATGCAATCTCCTTACCCATGTTAATTGACCTTCTCATTCTTGTCCATCCCAGTCTACCAATACATTCTACTCTATTTCCCCATACCATGGACATCCATGTAACCACCCCAGTCCCTTATTCTATACCTAACTTCTGTGAATCTACAGACTGTAGACTACACATCACTTATATAGTATCAAATGTCTTAGTGTTTCTTTTGTCACAAAACACTGTGACCAAAAAGCAAGTTGTGAAGAATAGGACTTACTTGGCTTACACTTCTTTATTGCTCTTCATCATTGAAGGCAGACAGAATACAAACAGAAATGGTGCAAAAACTTGGAGGCAGAAGCTGATGCAGAGAACAAGGTTGGGTACTGCATAGTGGCTAGTTCCACATGATTTGCTCAGTCTGATTTCTCATAGAAAACTCAGAGCCACAAATCCAGTGATTGTAGTACCAACAATGATCAGGATCCCTCCCAATCAATCATTAATTAAGAAAATGCCCTGCAGTCTTGCCTGCACAGCCCAATTTTAAGGCAGCATTTTCTCAATTGAGTTTGTTGCTCTTGGATCATTGAACCATGTGTCAAGTTGACCAAAAATAAAACATCCAGCCCAGTTAATATCAACATATATATCAATAAATACCATATTTATGTTTTTGGGACTGGGTTATTTTACTCAGTATGTCTTTTTTTCTATTTCCATACATTTGCCTGAAAATTTATCATGGTGTTAATTTTTTATAACAGCTGAGTAATATTCCACTGTATAAATATACCACATATTCTTCGTCAATTATTTAGCTTATGGAGATATATGTTGTTTCCAATTGCTGGTTATTATGAAGGCAGCAGCAATTAACATGGTTGAGTAAGAGTCCTTGTAGGATGAATCATTTTGAAAATCTTTTCCACCTATCAGGTGTCTCTGGATATGTTCCCCCTCTTGATTTGTGATTTTGCTAATTGGGATATTCTCTCTTTGCCTTTTAGGTAATTTGCATAAGAGTTTGTTGATCTTAACACTCTAGTAAAAGAACCAATACATTTTTTCATGGAATTCTTTTGTATTGTTCTTTTTCTATTTGTTGATTTCTACCGATAGTTTGATCATTTCCTGCCGCCACTTCTTTGGGTGTCATTTCTTCTTTTTGTTCTAGAGCTGTAAGGAAATGCAGACTGAGAGGACATTGCTCAGACTGCTCAATTACAGAATATATGTTTTTTTCTGAGTTGTGATTAATTTCTTGGTTTTTGTCTTTGTGTTGCTGTTTTCCTTCTATTATTCTCTGTAGCCTAGATTAGTGAAAATGTCTTCTTTAACTTTTGTTTTATTATAAAATATCTTTGTTTCTCCATTTTGGAGATTGAAAGTTTTCTTGTATATAGTACCCTTGGCTTGCATTTGTATTCTCTTAGGGTCTACTGTCCAGGATCTACTGGCTTCACATTTTCTGCTGAGAAGTGTGGTACAATTCAAATAGGTCTTCCTTCATAATATTACTTGACCTTTTTCCCTTACCAATTTTAATATTCTTACTCTAGCATGTGAATTTAGTGTTTTGATTATAATGGGATGAGAAG
This sequence comes from Arvicanthis niloticus, assembly GCF_011762505.2. NCBI lineage: Eukaryota > Metazoa > Chordata > Mammalia > Rodentia > Muridae > Arvicanthis > Arvicanthis niloticus. The sequence continues at coordinate 160,469 of NW_023045003.1, read as the reverse complement.
AATGTCTTTTCTGTTCCAATATATTTAGTGTTCTTTAGGCTTCTTTTATGTTTATGTGTAGGAGAAGCTAAGGTGATAGGAGTAAAGAGAGGAAGAGGAGAAGTAAGGGAGAAAGAGGAGACAGAAGTGAAGGAGTGAGAGGAGAGAGATGAGAGATAGAGGGGAAGAGGGTCTCAAAGGAAATTGGTATGTTTAGGTTGGGTATTGGGTTTTACCTCTGCTTGTAAGGGCATCTTATTTTTGGTCCTTACCAAATATGTAAGCCTTTGCTTAATCTTTAAGTATTAGAGTCTCATTTTTCTACTGGGCCTCTATGTATGCCAGGATGGTCTGGGCAATGCCCATGCTAGCAGACACAGCATGGAAGATTGGCAGAGCTATCTTCCATGCTGGCATCTCATGAGTGGCAGGGCTATTTTTTTCTGATGGGCTGTTCCTAGCTGTGGTGACCAAGTGCCCTCTGGCCACTGAACATGGCATCTTATCTAGCCAGAGACGCCCCAGCTTAGACATGAGGCTTGAACTCCAGCCCCTTTTTAAATAGTTACTACAACTTTTATGACTACTCTGATTTTAGGCTAGGAAAGTTTTCTTTTTTGATTTTGTTGAAGACATTTTCTGACAGTTTGCATTGGGAATCTTCCCTCTCTTCTCTTTCTATTATTTTTAGGTTTGGTCTTTTCACTGTGTCCTGAATTTTCTGAATGGTGTGGGTTAAAAATATTTGGTGCTTTGTGTTTTCTTTGACTGTTGCATCAATATCTTCTATGATATGTTCTACACGTTAGATTCTCTTTGTATTTCTTGTATTCTATTGGTGATGTTTGTATCTTTAACTCATGATCTCTTTCCTCGATTTTCCATTTCCAGAGTTGTCTCCCTTTGTGTTTTCTTTCATATTTCTATTTCCTTTTTAATGTCCTGAATCATTTTGTCCAATTTCTTCACCTATTTGATTGTGTTTTGCTTGTATTTCTTTAGGGGTTGTGTCTTCTTTAATTGTTTCTAGAAGTTTACCTGTGTTATCTTGTATTTGTGTAAGAGAGTTATTTATGTCTTCCTTAAGGTCTTCTATCATCTTAATACAATAACATTTTAGGTTGGAGTCTTGACTTTCAGGAGGGTTAAGAGTATCCAGGGTTTGCTGTGGATGGGGAACTTGGTTGTAATCATCACAAGTGGCATTGTTTTCTCTTGCTTATTTCTTGGGCTTGCTTATCACCATCTGGTTATCTTAGGTTTTAAGTGGCATTACTGTTTGTAACTGGATACTGTCTTTTCTGTGAGCCTGTGTTCCATGTTGTAATGGACCTTCTGGGAATCAAGCTGTCTCTGGGTGTGGGAGGTGGTCTGGAGCATTGGCTCTGCCCCAGATAGAGGTGTGGGCCAGTAGGAAGATGTGTCTTTAGCTGGGCAAGACAGATAGGGTCTGCATCCACTGGGTCCCTGGAGATACCTCTAAGGCCATGTATTGGGGCAGGGGTTGTCTCATCTGTGAGCCTAGTTATGACAACCTCCTGGGAGTCACAGTGTCTCTGGATGTGGGAGGAGTTCTGGGACACTAGCTCTGTACCTGGGCTGAGTTGTGACATCATGATGAAATTCTATTCTTCTGAAATTATAGGCCAAAAAATCTGTCCTTCTAACAGTTGCCTTTGTAATTGTGGTTTATCACAGTAATAATACAGTAGTTACTAAACAATCATTTATAGTTTTATGTGATATTTATTTTATTTTGCTTTTCTATTTTCTGCTCAATATTTCTTTTCTTATGCTTCATTTTCTAGTTTAATGAACTACCCCCACTCAACACACACATGAATAAAAATGTATAAAAATTATTGCAAACCCACATGAAAGAAAACCAATGTTAATTCCCTATTTCTAAATCTGTGTTACTTCACCTAACATAACAATCTCTCCTTCCTTTTATTTGTCTCCAAATGCCATGATTTCAGCTACCTTGTTTGACTAAAATACCATCATATATATGTATATATTCTCTTAAGCTCATAAGGGAAAGAACCATTGCATTTCTTAGCTAATGTGAATTTCATAGAAATAAACATAGATTTCATATATAAGGCTTGTAGGACTTTGTGTTTTTTGAGTATTTGTCTATTAGTGTGACAGTTAGTCCACATAATATGTCTACGTTCTAAAAGTTATGTAGTGATTTACACAGTCCTATACTAGTGTACATGCCACCAGGAATACAAACAAGGTAGGAAGAAGTCAAATAATCTCTATTTGCAGAACGTAATCCTATGCTTAAAATTCTTCAGCAGAAAACTGATGTATAAGCATTTTCAGCAAAGTAGAATGATGCAAAATCTACATTTAAAAGTCAAAAGCTTTTTTGTATGCCACCATTAAGCTTTCTAAAAAAGAAATATAGGACATAAAAGCCAATTATTAATGATATTTTTTAAAAAAATAATAGAGGCTAGTAGTTTGTTGAGTGAATAAAGCCCTTGCAACACAAATATGAGGACCAAACTTTAGAACTTTAGTACTCAGTGGTGAGTGAGTGTGTCTGCTCATCTCTACTCTGGACAGTTGGAGACTGGGAATCCCAGAGACAAGGTGACTAGCAACACAAGCCAAACACTGTTTTAGTAAATAAAGTACAGACTCATCAAAGACACTCAACATTATCTTGTGGTCTTGATAGGCACATTCATAAACATATAACCACACATATGTGCACCTACATTAATGCAAACACAATACACATACATGCCATTAACATCCACCTTCACTCACACTCACCTAGCCAGCCATACATGCACACACACAGACACACACATAAACAGAGAGAGAGAGAGAGAGAGAGAGAGAGAGAGAGAGAGAGAGAGAGAGAGAGAATCCTCATCAGGAGAAGTTACAAGACGATAAGCAGAAAGAAAAAACTAAGACATGCTCCCTGAGATGGTGTCTTCTTGCTCCCAGGAGTCTGTGCCAGGAAAAAATAGCAGGAAAGCACCTGGGTGATCATCTAGAGAGATCCAGTACTAGAAAGGAAAAAACACCAGGGACCTATTAAATATTCAAACCAGCATTTGCTTAACTGACTTCCAGTCTCAAGCTTCACCCATCCCGAATATATAAAGTGACTAATATGTTTTTTGACAAGGCTTGGCCTTTGAGCATCCTGTTGTTTGTTCATGCAAGGTAATAAACCTGGAAATCATCTAGACAACAAAAGAAAATTGCATCACACACATGCAATAAAAGCATATATATATTTGTGTGTGTATGTGTATGGATAAAAGAATAATAATGAAAATGCTGTAATGTAATATATTTCTTTGTATTCTGCTGAAAAAATGAATAACATTTAAAAGAATGAGAAAGAAATATTAATTACTGAGTTAAATATTACAAAATATGTTAGTTATTTTCATTTATAAATTTAGTATGCAAAAACTTATTTTATTTAAACAAATTAATAATGTTATTATTAATAATATTATTATTTAAGAAACATGCACAAGTATGCAAAATAAAGCACAGAAACTTTACAAAATCATAAATCAAAATTTTCTGATATTTAATTTCAAAGAGAAAAATTGAAATTACTTTTAAATGTTACCATGTTTCAAGCAGTCATTCACATACATATAAATCATTACTCACTTTACCTTGATAACATATGTGAAAAACAACACATTTACTTTAACTTAAATTTAGAAACTGACTTTGTTCTGACATCAAAATTGCCAAATTAATTCTCCAACGGTGTATATTATCTGAATTGATGCCTATAATCACCTGTTTATTTTACCCTGCTATTATTCACACTTAGCAGGATTATTCTTGTACATAAAATCAGTTTCTTTAAAGACTGTAAAAAAACCAACCGGAAATTTAATTAAGTGAGATCAAAGTTATGACTTGTACTAGTATGGGGATAACGACTGTGAATACAGAATTAGTCAAGAACAGAATTTACCCCACATTGTAGGAAAAGAAAGGATTTCCTGGGAGCAGATGCCTTTAAAATTAGAATTATTGGGATATATTTGGGTCAAAAAAAGAAAGTGGGTAATGAAGAATTTGGAAATGCCAAAAACAAAGAATGCAGCAAAGCACTAAGGTAATGGCACAGAAAAATAATTAGATGATAGTAAAGTGCCCCTGTACTTCTGAATGATGCCAGGCTTATGGGCTGTGTAGCCAAAAGGAAACAGAAATCATTCCCAAAATAAAAATAAGTACACAAACAAACAAACAAACAAACCAATGCCTTTCACCCAGCAAGATCAAAAAACTGCACTGGCAAGATGTGTAACAACAAAATCAAGTTTCTGTTAGTAAAATTGTATCTTCATATATATCCTCAGTTTTACACTTTCTCAGTGTATCAACAGCTATGCAGCATGACCTTTGAAAGAATCAACTTGACTAAGTGTTTCAAAAATCATTCTGTGCAACTATGTTCCAGCTGTGCCAAACAAAAAATTGTTTAAGCCCATATGTGCTATATTCCCAAGTCCAACTGCATCTGTGTTCTCAATCTATGCACTTAGTCACACACAGATGAAAGTATTTGAAATGCAACTGGCATCTGTACCATTTGGAGACTATTGTTTTTTTCTTATTCTCCAAACAATACTTAAAATATTTATTGTACAATAATTATATTGTAGTGGGTATTTTTAGTCATTTAAAAATGCCTTTCAGCATCCAGGATGACTCACAGTTGTCATAAATTTATCTAGGATAAGTCATGTTTAAAATACAGAATAATATCTGTAATATCATTCCATGTACTCCATACACTGTATTCAAATTTTATCACTTGTTCTTCGATAGCACAATGCCCAAGTGGTTGTTCAGCCCCCAAATTTTCTGAGGTGCAAGGTTCTAAATCAGCCTTTCTCATTCAGTTAACAAGGCTCCAACAGACATTCCTACAACACAGATGGCCTCCCATTAGAGGGTGCTATCCTGGTGCAAGCAGGATGTGAGAGCACAGTCTTCTCAGCACACCTTTCACTTTCCAATTATGATGCTCCTTTATCAATTCCAAATAGATTAAGTCAGACCACTTGTCCCAAGAGAGTTTAACACATTTGACAGCTGCCAAACCAGGGCAGATAGATAAGTCTTCTCACAAAGACATCCAAATGTATTTCCATCTCCCACAAAGTTCCCTATGCAATCTGCTTTCAGTAGAGTGAGCATGAGACCTGAGCTTGCTGACCAAGGTGATTTCAGACCTTGCCCATTAGATCTGGAAGAATATCAAAGTTCTTCACCATTAAAAAAATGGTCTTAGGTCATCTCTTACAGTCCAAAGAGGATTAAATGCAATTGCAGTTCCAGAAGGGAGCATCACAATGCTCACACCTCCCCAAGCAAGGGCAAAATTTTCTACAAGTACATCAGGAGCTCAAGGACGCTTTCCATTTCCAGATGAGGTTCTTGAGTGTTCCGCACTTACACAAGATGTGGGAGAAAACCCTGAATCTACCCAAATTGTTATTGTGCCTTCTGCACACACACAAACTAATCTAGTACATTTACCATTTTCAACAGGAGTTCTGGGCCATTCACAATCTGTCAGGGGGCACTAGGATTGTCACACTCTACAGAAGATGTTCAAAGACATGTTCTCAAATCTGCTCTCCCACAGAAAAAAAGAATAAATTATTCTCCTTCTATGAAAGGGACCCTGAAAATTCCCTATCAAACCAACACTGAAAGATCCTCCTTCTAAACAACCAGTCTTCAAAATATCCATATCTGACAGAGAATTATTCAAATGTCCCCTACCACTCAAAAGGGCCCTCCTGAATGTCATCAGGTCCAAAAGAGCCAAGGTTGTGCCAAAACAATGCCAGTGAGCCATGCAAGCTCCATACTTGTACAGTGTGCTCAGATGATACAACATTCCCTGCCTACCCAGGAGACTCTAAATCATTCAGCTTTGATAGAAGAGGCTCCTAAATTCTCTACAAATACATCAGAGTTGCTACGATTTCTCAAACCTGTACCAAGTTCTCCAAGTACTACCCTAACTCAGAAAGGGTCTGTTGGACAGAATACATATACAAAAAATGTTCTAGACACAATCCCATCTTTTGAAATGGCTCTTGGATGTGGAACATCTACAAAAGATGTTCTAAGACATATATCATCCAAAGAGAAGGGTATAAATTCATTCCCATGTGAACAAATGTCTATGGGACATGATATTCATACACAAGGGTCTGAAGCATCCTGTACATCTAAAGAAGGAGATACATTAAATTCTGCCTGTGCACAAGAATCCATGGGATCTCCCCAAACTTCGGAGAAGGTGCTAGGAAATTCCCTATTTCCTCAAGAGGATCAGCCATCTTCTCCATCTACACAAGAGGGTATAGACACTTTCCAATCTGCACAGAGGACAGTTGCTTCTTCTTCATGCACACAAGTGTCTCCAGAACATATTCCTAAGACCACAATGGCTATGGATTTTCCCTTATCTTCTAAAGTATCCTTGGAATCTGTCTTGCTCATCAAGTTGGATATAAAACCTGTCATTCTACAAAAAATGAGTTAGTCCCTTCTCCAGCTAACAAAAGTTCCCTTCCAACTTCCACAATACACAAGAAGGAGGTCTAGAAAATTCCATGTCTGCCCATGAGGCTCTTAGATATCTCTCATGTGTCCATAATGCTCTAAGAGAGACCAAATCTACACAGGTAGCTCTAGTATTTTTCCCTCAGTCTGAAGTCACAGTCAAGATTGGCACAGGTACACAAGGCACATTAAGAATTTCTTCATCTCAGCAAAATGCCTTAGGATATAGATATAGGAACACAGTCCACTTCTACACAGTGCACTGAAGCAGACTCACCATCTACTCATGTGTGTCAGGGATATACTGACCCTCATAAAAAGATGGCGGGAACATTGAAATCTGATCAAGGATCTCTGACAATTTCTGCAACTGCACAAGGCTTTATACAGCCTTTGATATCTGCCAAGGGGCGTCTATATTCACCATCTGCACTAGGTGTGCAAAAACTTCAACAGCTACCCCGGGACATGTGGTATCTGGTGGCTTACCTCTAGGACTTTCAATATCTGCCCAGCTTATTCCCTTACTTAAATCCCTAAGGCTTTCAGGTTCTTCCCTTTCTGTAGAAGGGACTTTAGTTCTCTCTAAATTGATAGAGAGTACTCTAAGACATTAAACTTCATGCTGGAGAACAAATGAGTCTTTGAATTTCACTCAGTGAGTCCAACAAATACATCAAAATGCTTCAGAATCTTCAAGATCTATGCATTCTTCCAAATGTCCTATGATAATTTCTTTATCTGGACAAGGAACACTAGGATATGTATCATCTTCCCTAGAGCTTTTGACAATGTCTCTATGTGTTCAAGTGAATGCTGGACCTATGATATCTGTTGAAGAACCTGGAGGCCCTTGCCTGTTTTAACAGGAGAATCTGGAATGTTATAGCTGTACACATGGAAACCAGGAATAACCAATGCTTCACCAGGATATTAAAAATTATCACCAACTTCCATAGTGAGTCTAGCATCTTCTCCATCTGCCAAATTCGATTTGAGAGTGTCACAACCTGACTTATTTGCATTGATACCTTTTCTGTATTCCCATTGTGTTCTAGGGACATTGACATCTGACCAAGGGCCTCCAGAAACTTTCCTGTTAATCTCAAGAGCCCCCAGGGCCCTGAGTGGAAAAAGAGGCTTTAAGAAAGTCAACATCTGATCCAGAAGATATTAGGGTTTCTGAATCTGCTTGGGTACACTAGAAACATTGACATGTATGGAAAACACTGCAGAAATACTACTTATCATCTGAAAGATTATATAAAATTTGTCACTTGCACAAGATCCCTTCAGATTTTCACCTTCTTCATCACTTAGTACAGAGTCAGAAGGACCTCTGCCATCTACCCAATCCACTTTTATGACTTCAGATTTTGTTATAGGTTCTATAGAATTTTTGCAATCTACTGAGCAGGGTCTCAGAAGTACCACATCTCCCAAGGCATTCACAGACAGTCCAAGTATACAAAAAGCACATCAAAAGAGTCCTTTTTGCCATAGAAACACTCAAGATTTCAATTCTGACCATAAGACCTGCAAACCATACTCTTTGTCACAAAAAGAGCTCAGACATTCTTCCTCTTCCAAAAAAGATAGAAAAGTGAAAAATACTCACCAAGAGGGCATAGCATCCTCCATCTCTAAAGAAGAGTGCACACAAACCACTCCATCTCATAAAGAGAGCCTCAGGCATTCCACCTCTCCTTGTGCGATTCCCAGACACACTACTTTTACCAGGAGAAGAAAGAGTTATGCCTCTGATATGCAGGGAGACCTGAAAAGTTCACTTGAAGACCAAAAAGTCACTGAGTCATCTCTAGACAGAGACAGTCCCCAAGGGGGTGCCAACCTTTCATCATCACCCCAAGAGGATATCAGTCACCTTGTTTGTACTAAGGAGAGCTCATAACATGTTCCTATTGTCCAAGAAGAAGGAAAACATTCCATTAGTTCTAGACAGGAGCCCACAGCTTTGGTTCATATCTTATGGTGATTCATCCCTGCATCAGTTCCAAAAGGGATTGCAATTATATTCCTGTTAGTCAAGGAAATTACCAACATGACATATGTCAACTAGAGAACCTGGTACCTTATCATAGTTAACAAGAGTGAGACCCAGCATTCCAATATGAACCTGGGTACACGTATTGGGAAACTCTTGCCCTAGGTGACCAATGATATACACATTTTGTTTGAAGCAATCTCAAAGGGATTCTTCTGCAAAGGGGGAGATGCAGTTCTATCCTCTCCCCTAAAAGAACTATCAGTCCTAATCAGTCTAACCAATGTCGATTCAGTCTTTCCAGTTCTCACCAAAGGGATATTGGATATGTTTACCCTCCCCATGTCAGGCAGCCTCAGAATGTTTCAGGATGAAAGAGATGGACTCTCATAGGCCCCATCTAAGACATTGTGCCTCAGGGTTGCTTTTTATTACAAAAAAATCAGAAATGTGTCTTCTATATCAACAATGGATGAAACATTCTGGTTCTGCCTTATGAAACTTCCTACATACCTTTTCTTCCCAACAAGGCATCAGAGCATCCCAGCCTGCCAAATGGAAGCTTTAAGAAAGCCCATCTCAACAGGATTGCCTGGTCCCTACTTTTCTTTACCATGGCATATTCAATTCTTTTTTTTAAATTTAAAAGCCACCCTGATGTTTTTGCCCTCTGTGCCCCATAAAACCAATAGGAGTTTTAATTTTTTTCTTCTAGTCAACCATTTGTCAAACTTGCAACTACCACTCTTAGCTGCCTCACATACACAGTAAAGCATCAGGTTGGTTCCTATGAAAAAAGCATATTAAGATTTCCTTTTCGGATTAAGAATATCTCACAATTTGTAGTCAAAACAGCATGCTATACAATGTGCTCCTCATGGAGAATAACATGTGCTTCTTCTGACTAATGTGGATCTAAGCCTATTTGATCTGACCTAATTGCTGAAATATCAACTATCACTATCTTAGTTTAACTGAGTGCATCTTACTTTGATCCTCTGAACTCATGACCTCTATCCAAAGAGTAGGACTCTGGTGCCTGAAGATCTAATGTCTAAGAGTAGTTTACAATGTTATAAACCCAGGATATATATTTTAAAGGTGGTCAGCAAATATATGCAATATTCACAAGAAATATATGCCATATTGAAAAATAGGCAGCTGATTTATCAGGAGACCTAGCTGGGAACTGCCCCTTAGTGTGATGGAGATTGATTTCACTGCTGCCTGGCCTGCATGACATGGATGTTCTAGGTTCCCATGAAGATTTGATAAGAAAATGTTTCAGCCTTCTCTACTCTCCAAATTGATTCTTGATCTTCCCCTGATACAAGAGTCTTTGAAATTTTTGCTTTCCCTGATATTTGCCTCTAAAAATTGGTATTCTTAATAGTTTCGGGATATGTCAACATTCTCATTCTGTTCATTGGTAATTGAAATTGTGTTTCTGATACAGAACCAGAAAGACTCACACTTTCCCCAGTCACTGAAGTGAGACTCAAATCATTGTCAAGGGCTCACAGGGTCCTTGGGCACATTCTGTCTTTAAAAGATAGGCAAATGCACTCTAGTCTTTCTCATTGTAGACTTCAGACCTACAGCATAAGAACTACTATAAGATCATAAATTTGATCTTCCAAATTTCCGTATGAATAAAGAGAACTTCTGATCTATCCACTTTGAACCAGGGATCCTCAGATCTTTCCCTATAGCCTAAGTGTCGTTACTCTAAATTATCTAGAACCAGTGTGCTTCACAATTTTCACCAATAACACTAGGTGGTTCCAGATGTACATCCTCAACATCAAATTTGTCAGTGACTTTCCAATGTTCAGGGGAGCATTAACATACAATACATTTGAGACCCTCAAACATCAGACATTCATTAATTGCTCCAATTGATCTCAGAGTTACCACCTAAGAAATAAGTTGTCACATAGGTCTTCAATGACAAAAAATGTCCTGAGACCTATGACATAGTAAGCAGAGAATTTTTAAGTCCTTTAAAAATTCTTAAGAAGGCTACAGATATAACCCCCACTCTCAGCCTGCAATAGAATTGATGAAGTCACAATGGGGCCCAAGATGAACCCCTCTAGAAAGACAATTTATGCCTCCAGCTAATAACTTCATCAAGTCATGCAACCTCAGATGTAAACTAACCCATGACATTAAGGGGACTGATAACATTTTAAAATATCTTCTGAAGAGGACTTTAGTTTTACTATCTCTAATCACATCAGCACTTGACATTAAGGGTATGCCAAAGAGGTCAGCTGACCTGGAGAATAAAAAACATTTTATTCTTCCTATGTCTGCTCTGGAGAGGTCTGAGACATTCCACTCTGATGAAGAAAGCTATAGAACTTTCTTTCTGAATGAAGAGTGTGCCTCAAACATTTAGGCCTGCCTGTAATTTGCTTCAGACTGAATACTTTACACCAAGAATGCACAGAACCTTCTCTCTTTGTTCATGGCAGACTCAGGTCTACCATTCAACTAAGAGAAACCAGAGATTCTTTCGAAGACATAGTTGGTCAGGAAATACACCATTGACCACCCCAAAAAACATCAGAGAACTCTGGATTCAAGTCCAATGGCCACTGAATGATAAACTCAAACTAGATCCAAGACCATCTATCTTTATTCTGATCACCAGAAAGGTAACAGTCCTCCACACCCACACCTGTGCAGCTTATTTTAAGTTTAAATAGGGAACAGATCCATGGACTTTGACCCAACAATTCAGAAGAAACCTCAGAGCACTGTCAAGTCTGCAGTGGAGTCCTCAAAGAAAAAACATTTCTAGATTTCTCTGAAGATGTGGAGCCTGGAGTGCCTGGACCAACATCCTCTACAGAAGGTAAACAGGGATACTTCCCTACTCTCCAACAGGATTGAGGGGCTTTCTTTTTTCCAATTTTTTTTATTTTTATCCTCTGATGATTGAGGCCTTAAAAGTTACCCCTTTGACTCAGTAAGCTCTCATAACAATTCTTATTTCCCAGTGGCCTGTGAGATATTTTACCTCTGACCTAGGAGCATTTTTGTTTTTAATCAAAGTTCACAGAAATCAAGGGGAGGAAGAAAATCATGGATCCTTATACCACTTCCTTGAGTAAAGTCACATGACACATTGTGAAATCATCAGTTTATCATAGTTCTGGTTGGTTAAACTTAAGTTTCAGCAGGTAATCATGCTAAGGGCACATACCCATGAAGATCATAAATCATGGTAACTCTATTTGGTCTCCTGCTGCTTCAGCTAAAATATGAATACTGTAGACTGTGAAAAACAGTTAAAATTCAGGCAATGCTAAGATCTCATGAGCTAAGGTAAGCAAATTTATTTTTGCTTAAAATATTATGGGAACTTTAATTCTGTGATCATCTCTCATGTCAAAAAGATATCAGCATCTCCTTTCTTTCCTAGGGTACTCATTCCTTCTACCTTTGATTAAGGAGACCTCTTATTTTCTCACTGAAGCAAAGGAAGCCTCAGATCATTACAGTGTGTCCAAAGGCTTAAACATTTATTTAGTTTGAGGAATCATATACAATTTACATCCTGAACATCTCTGTGAGTTTTAATGTCAGTGACTTCTCTGTAGGCTCTATAATCAGAAGAAATTTTGTTAAGTCCCTTTCAAATTTAAGGGTCTCTAGATTTCCCTTATTCAAAGGAGAAATAATGTATGTTTCTTACTTGAAAAGAGTGTGTATGTCAAAGATTCTTCATTGCACCATTATTGAACCTACAGTTGTCCTTGAACTGAAGGAGAAATCTGTGAAACAATAGGAAAAATATCTGAGGTTCAGTGTATAATATCAGAAATTTGTGGACTATAGTTTCTCAAATTTCTCCCTCAGCTCAAGGAAAACTGTAGGTTCAGTAATGATGATATAAAGAATCTTTGACATGCATACTCTGTCAATGAAGAAGCACATGTTGTAATGTCTTAGAATAAGGGAAATCTTGACACTCTTAAATTTGAAAGAAACATAATACCAATTATTCTGATTACATGGCTGACAAAGAAGCCACTGACATAAAAACTCACAGGGATGTTCATGAAAGTGTATGGAATTCCTCAACCTAAATGAATGTTTAAGCCTCATTTGGACATAATGGAATGATCTGAGCCTCCCTTTGCTTCAGTGAGAAAATAAAATATGATGTCTCCTTAATCAATGATAGAAGGAGTGAATACCCCAGACAAGAAGGGAGGTCCTCATTTCCTTGTGACAGGAGAGATGATCAGAGTATATAAATTTTCATAATGTTTTGAGCAAACATCTGCTGACAATGGTTTCTTTAGAGAATACATTTCCAATCATATAATCCTCACTTCTATTTCTCTAGCACGTCTTAATGTTTCCCTTCTGACGTTAGTGACAATTCACTCCCAAGTTACTGAAGGGATGGCATACCACTCTGAATGGATATCCTGGGACAAAAAAATGATGTTTTTAGACCTCACAGTAACAATCTGAGCCCTGATCTAACTTTTATCTTTCAGATTGACAATTGAAATGGAGCATGTCCATCTTTGTTGCCCATGCTTGTGCTGCTGATAAACAGCTTTTAGAGAACATAGAGCAAAAGATTACAAACTAATTTGTAAGAAAAAAATTTTCTGATTTCTGGGAAGCACATCGCTGAGTCTCAGAACACATGGGTATTCTGGACAGTGAGGACATTTGCACTTGATATAGTATTTTCTGTACATATTTTCAATTCTCAATGTAATCTTTTGCCTGAGCAATTATGTGACCTTTTTGCTCTTCCTTATCCTCCCAACATATTATCTCTCTCGAAAATGGGAACAATGACCTTCCCACATATAGTCAAAGTAGTTTCTCTACCTAAATGATCAGGCATAGATCCAAAAGTGACTCATTTTTTTTAAACAAGTGACCCTAATCCACACTGGATTGAGGCCAATAGTCAAAGTTTAGAATAAAAGCATAGAACCTGTGCCATCTGATGCCAGGCAAGTTTATAGAAATGTAATATTGTCAACATTTCTGTCTCATTCTAGGTAGCTGAAAAACTAGAAATTACCTAGCCAGCAACAGTCATCCAAAACATTGAAGAAGAGAAATAAGTTGATGCCTGCTTTCTCTCAGAATGAACACAAACTAAAAAGATACAAAACTCTGAATAAGAACTGGAAACTTAGGATCACTGCTAGAAAGTGTCTCCACTGTATAAAATACCTAGGGCCTTTACATTTGACAGAATTTTATATGGCACCTTCACACTGCCTGAAGGAGATTCTATCAATAGGGCATCAGAGTTTTCCTTTCTTACATGGGGTTCACTTTTCTGAGTGTTAACTTACTACTTCTCACTACATTGAACAGAATTGCAGGACTCTCCTAGGACTAGCATTTCCCTAGACCTCATTTGCCACGTGAGGCCTTGAGCACTTATTACACCTTACGTGGTCTTTATATATTCCTAGTCCTTCCAAGTTGCTTTGAGTCTTTTTTCCTTAAAGGGCTGTCAGATCAAGGGAGCCTTATATCACTCATTCAACATAAAAGAGCATCTAACATTCCTTGTCTTCCCATTAGGATTGTGGCTCTATTGTCTACCTCCACTCTAACGCGCACCTCCGAGCCTAGCATCTGTGGGAGAGAAAGCACGAGACGCAGAGATCGGGTAGTTACTGCAAAATGAGGCCTTTTAATCTGTATCAAACACGTGGAAAAATGCGGAAGGACGCGGAAGGGGCCTGGCTTAAGTACAGTCTAGAGTGACTTATTCACTTCTGATTGGCTGTTCACTCACCACCCAACATTCAGTGACTTTGGCACGCCTTTCTGCCTAGCAGCTGCGCAGATAATTGTTTACATCTGGAGAAGACACGAGGCTAGCGCCAACTTGGCGTGGCAGATTATATTGCAGCTCCTTACACTCCACCAACAAAATGGATTTTAGAACTTCAATTTCTGCAAAAGGGGAACTTGGGAATCAAAGGTTATTGAAAAGGCTCTCAAAACTAGCACTGTGTCAAAGGGGTGTTTTAAACCTCCATCTTCTATACTAGAAGACTTCAGGTCAACTAGCAAGTGAAGATCCAAAAAACGATCTCTTCTGCCCATGTCTCACAAACAAGTATATTAATAAATTTTTTTAAAATCCTTCACAATATTAGAATTGCCAGTGCCCTTCTATACTTAAAGAAGGAAGGAAATGTCAGGGGCAGACCTGCATATTCACTGTAAACCTATAATCAATCATAGGACTAAAATCAGCAATAGGCTTGACATACATGGTCTTGGGTCTCTGTGGAAAAGCACAGAAACAGATGGTTATTAGCTATTGTAAACAAGCAACTTTGGTGGAAAGTTACCATAGACATGTTGTCGTAGAAAGTTGTCATAGACCTTGTAAATAGGTAGCCATTTTGGATAGTACCAACTTAGATTAAAAAAGAACAGGAGTGATGGAATCAGAGAGCTCAAGAGACAAGGGAAGTTGAACAGAGGCCACAGGGGGACTTGGGGAACCAACGTTCTCCATTGGCATTAGTCTCAACACTGGCTTCCCATATAGCAGAAGGAGGCACAGCACTGGACACATGGCACTCTGTGAGCTGCTCTGTGCATCCATGATGCCTTTAGTTTCCCTTGATTGAGCCCATAGTGTGGTGGGAGATGAAAAGAAGGGTCCCCACAAAAACCTTGGTCTACTTACCCAGTCACACAGGTTGGTATCTCAGGTATCTATCAATGAATTCTGGTAGATGCTGCCTCACAAAGTCATCCAATCATCTGTTGTGCACAAAGGCCCAGATAGTCTTGCTGCCCACTTCCAAAATCTCACCTGCATTCCAGCTAGCATGATGAGCTGAGAACAAGGACATATCTAAACAAGGAGGGAATATTTCATCTCGACATTCCCATTTGAAAACTCTGCTCTGGATTCAGGCCCCCAATTCTAAGCAACTACAAAATAAGCATCTCCAGGCAACTGACCAGGATACCTGGCAACCATTATGAGCTAATTCAAGCTCCCTCAGAATCTCTCTCCTCTCTGAAAACCTCCACCCCACCTCCATCACACCCCAGCCATTCACCAACTGCCATGCAACACTCTGTGGACACTTTGATCATCTTCCTGCCTCTAAAGTTCCCAAGTCACTCTCACCATGGATCCTTCTTTCTATATCCTACCACACAACCACATACCTACCTGTGCAGGGACCAGGCACACATGCAACTCAGAGCTTTCTGAATAGATTCAAGTGGACTCAAGATGACAGGCAACTAGGGACAAAGCACAATGAGCATGTCTCACTTGTCTCACCAGGATCCCTGTAGCACAATTCCTCACCAACTCCTCCTAGACATATTCACACCAAGGTCTTCTGAGGGTGCACATTGGAAATACTCAAGGTGTCTTAAAACTTTCTCTCCAAGTGTTCAATACCACAGCGTTATAGCAACTGGCTAGCTATCCATCTATCTATCTATCTATCTATCTATCTATCTATCTATCTATCTATCTGGCAATCTATCTATCATTTATCTTTTTCTACCTACCAACCTATATACATATCTACCTACCTACCAACCTTCCAACTTTCTTACATACCTCCAATCTTTTTATCTATCTATCTATCTATCTATCTATCTATCTATCTATCTATGTATCTTTTTCTATCTACCTAACTACCTACCTACCTCCTTCTATCTCTTTTTGCCTTGCCAATACATACACATCCAGGTACATTTTCTAGGGCAGAAGCATCTCTTTGTTTAACAGATAATGAATTCCATGGTCAATTCTGAAATGATTTTCACTATCCACCAGGAAGCCTTCCTTTCCTGAGCAGTGAGAGTCTCCAGAGGTCCTCTCCTGCACTCTTAAGAGCTTAAGTCACAGCTGGTGTAAGTAGACCCATCTAACAACCACCAGGAGAGAAGTCTGGCATTGATTTCCACTTCTGCCTCCCTACCAAGCTTTCTTGAGGCATCTGCTCTGACAGAATCAAGACAGCTCTTTCTATCCAGGCAGTCCTGCTCTGAGTTCTCAGAGGTGCAAGGCCCACCACCCCAAACAAGGAAGAATCCTGTCACCCTCTATATTATTTATTGCTAAACAATTGTCTCATCCTTTTACCAAGACAGAGAGGTAGCATCAGGAACAATTTCCCTGTTGTCCACAATAAGTATTTCTACACCTTGTGCCATCCTGTGCTATGGAGTGGTCACACATACCACCTTAAGGTTTTTTATTACATTGAACCTAACCTTCCCAGACCAAGCTGTGCTCAACACCATAAGACATGATAAATTAATAAATGTATAAATGAATAAATCTTAATATTGATTCAGCCTTCGCCATCAATGTTCAATATCCGTGATCAATACTCTTTTATCTATAGGTTGAGGTTGACCTTTATCATTAATATTACTACTATTATTTATTTTTTTCTGTTTTTTGACTGGAATGATGATTTTTCTTGATCATGGTAATGTTTTGTGAGTCACAGAGGTATGACATCATGAGTATGACATCATCTGTGTGACATCATGGGCATGACATCATGGGTGTTACATTATGGGTATGATATCGTGTATATGACATCATGAGTGTCACAGTGTGACATCATGCATGTGTCATCAAGTGTGTTACATGAGTATGACCTCATGGGTATGAAATCATAGGTGTTATATCATGAGGGTGAAATCACAAGTGTGACATCACGAGTGTGAAATCACAAGTGTGACATTGCAAGTGTGACTTTAAGGGCATGACATCATGAGTTTTATATCATGACTGCTTTAAACATGGCAATAGTTAAAAGAAATTTCAAATTTTCATTTTGAAATTAAATGTCTCAAGATGATTACTTGATTTATGATTGTCTAAGATTTCTGTGAATTATTTTACATACTTGTGAATGTTTCCTAAATCATATCATTATTAATAATAACATTATAAAGTTCTTCCAATAAAATCACATTTGCCCAGTAAATTTAAAAATGAAGATAACTGAATAGTATATTTTATAGCATTTGTAACTCAGTAATTAATATTCTTTTCTCAAACTTTTAAAAGTTATTCATTTTCTTTGTCAGAATACAAAGAAATGTTTCATTACAGCACTTTTGTGCATATGCTTTTATTCATATACATATTTATATACGTAAGCTTTTATTGATTTTATTGCACATGTGTAATGGAATTGTCCATTGTTGTCTAGATAATTACCAAGTTTATTCATGTCCATGAACAAGCAACTGGATGCATTGGAAAGACAGAAGACTAAGTCTTGTAGAAGTCCAAATTAGTAACTTTATATATTCAGAATGGGAGAAGCTTGAGACTGGAAGTCAGTTGAACAAATGATGGTTTGAATATTTAATAGGCCCCTGGTGTCCCTTCCTTTCCAGTATTTGACCTGTCTAAATAATCCCCAAGGTGTTTTCCTGCTATTTTTCTTGGCAGACTCTTCTGAGAACAAAAACACATCATATCAGGGAGCCTGCCTTAGTTTTTCCTTAATGCTTGTCATCTTGTAACTCCTCCTAATGTATGTTTCTCTCTCTCTCAATTCTCTCTCTCTCTCTCTCTCTCTCTCTCTCTCTCTCTCTCTCTCTCTCTCTGGCTCTCTCTATGTTTGTGTGTAATGTGTTTTCATGTATGTAGGTGCACAGATGTATGGGTATATGTGCATATGTGTACATGTGCCTGTAGAGATCACATGTTAATGTTAATGTTAATGTTGGGTGTCTTTGATGAGTCATCCACAAACCACTAGCCAGCTTGTCCCTGGGATTCCCAGTCTTCAACTGTCCAGATTATAGGTGAGCAGCCACACTCACTCACCACTGAGTACTGGAGATCTAAATTTTTGTCCTCACATTTGTGTGGCAAGTGCTTTATCCACTCAACTAACTAACCACCTCTATTATTTTTTGAAAAATATTATTAAAAATTGACATTTATGTCCTTTATTTTCTTTCTGAAAGGTTTGTTGGTGGCATACATAAAAGCTGTTGAATTTTAAATGTTGATTTTGGATCATTCCACTTTGCTGAAAATGTACATATGTGAGTTTTCTGCTGAAGGATTGTAAGCACACGATCACATTTTCTGTGAATAGGGATCATTTGACTACTTCCTCTTTTATTTGTATCCCTGGGGGTATGTAAACTAGTTTAGCACTGTGTAAATCACTACATAGGTTTTCAAACATAGACTTATTATATGGCCTAGCTGTCACACTCCTGGACAAATACTCAAAAGACCCTAAGACCTACTACTGACATACATGCAATGCATGTTTATTGCTTCAGTATTCACACTACCAAACAAATGGAACCATTTCTTTCCATTATGAGCTTATTAGAAAAAATGTAATTCATATATATATATACATACATATATACATACACACACATAAACATACATATATACATATGTAATAGTATTTTAGTCAACTGAAAAGGTAGATGAAATCATGGCATTTGGAGACAATTGTATGGAAGGAGTGATTGTTATGTTAGGTGAAGTAACACAGATTTAGAAATAGGGAATTAACAGATTTACTCTCAAGTGGGTTTGAGGTTATTTTTATATGATTTTATGATGTGTTCCTCATTTTTCAAGGACTTTTACCATGAAAGGGTGTTGAATTATGTCAAATTCTTTCTCAACATGTACTGAAATGACCACGTGGTTCTTGTTTTTCCTGAGTTTGTTTATATAGTGGATTACATAGATGGCTTTCCAAATATTGAGCTACCCCTACATTCCTGGGATAAAGCCTACTTGATCCTGATGGATGATTGTTTTGATGTGCTCTCTTGGGTACGGACTGTGAGAATTTTATTGAGTATTTTTGCATCGATATTCTTAAGAAAGATTGGTCTGATGTTCTCTTCCTTTGTTGTGTCTTTGTGTGGTTTAGGTATGGGTGTGATTGTGGCAACATAGATCTAATTGGATAATGTTCCTTTTGTTTCTATTTTGTGGAATACTTTGAAGAGAATTGGTATTAGGTCTTCCTTGAAGGTCTGATAGAATTTTAAACTAAAAGCATCTGGTCCTGTGCATTTTGGGCAGGGAGAATTTTAATGACTGCTGCTATTTCTTTAGGGGTTATAAGACAGTTTACATGGCTTATCTGCTCTTGATTTAACTTTCTAACCAGCCTTCAACTCCCCTCTGAAGAGATGGTAGCCTCTCACTTATGCCACAGCCTGACCACTTTTCAGGAGCTCTGCTGTAACCAGGGACAAAGGAATCCTCCCCACCAAAGACAGATCTCTCTGCCTCATAAGAGGCCTGCTCCAACCCATGTCACAGAGTTCTACCTGGATACCAAGAGTGTCAGACTCCAGTCAGAGACACCCATGCACATTGACACCAGAGATAACCAGATGGTGAGAGGGAAGCACAAGAACACAAGCAACAGAAGCCAATGTAACTTGATATCATCAGAACCCAGATCTCCCAACACAGCAAACCTTGGAGACACTAATACACTTGAAAAGCAAGATTTTGATCTATCTACCATACCATTTCATGAAGATGTTAGAGGCCTTTAAGAAGGATGTAAACAACTCACTGAGAGATATACAGGAAAGGGTCTTTTATTTATTAAACAAAGCTCAAGTTCTTATATTCCTGGCAATGATGATGTTTCCTACTCTTTGTGATAAGAGAGAGCAGAGATGAATACTTTGTCTCACTTCATATGTGACAAAATATGGAAATTGATTTTCTCATCTATTAACAATAATAACCTACATTGTCTGCTTAGAAATACAGCAAAATCACACTGGGAAGAGAAAATCTTTGTTATCACAACTAATTGCAGTTTTTTTCTTTTTATTTATTTCTTTTTATGTTTTATTTATATTTCAGATGTCATCCCCTTTCTTATTTCCCTCCCTAGAAAACCCCTATCCCATGCCCCCTTTTCTTTTTGTTTTTATACACTTTTAAATTGTTAATCAGAGGCTTTAAAAGTTTGTTAATGCTCAATCAGAAGCATAACCCAATACCCAACCTGGATGTATCAACTCTCTAACTGGTGGAGACACGTGAACATCTGCCTCCATGTCCCCACTCTCTTTCTCTCTCTTTCTCTCTCTCATCACCTAGCTTCACACTTCCTGTTAGAATTAAACTTTTCTCTCAAATGCAATTCAGAGCATACTTATTCCTAATTGTACCAGTGAGGTAGAAGATAGTTCTAATTCCCAGTCCATCATTTGGTTGAGTAACCAGAACCTCTGTCATCTCTCCTAACTAAAGCACTTAGTTCTGAACCTGGCATCTTTTCTTGGCTTTAGAATGAATATCAGCTGAAAACCATCCACTCATACCTTTTCTCTCAAAGTAAATAGCCAGGATTGGCTATGAGACTATAGGTCTTCAACTCCATCAGAAATCCAGAATGACTGAGTTAACTGAAATTATGGGAAGCACAAAGCATAGCTTCTCAGACTTTGCCAATTTATAGATACCACTGTACAACTGGGTAGACCCTGTACTACAAAACACTGGAGCATCTGATCTTCAGCCTTCTGGACCAGGATCATCTCACAGACCTTAGTGGTGCAGAATTATTAAGGGCTGATTACTCTGTCTGGGCAGATATAATCAGTTGACTATTCTGCATGTGTGTCCTTTTCTGGACAGTAATTTGTCTGTAGATGGAAAGAGGCAATTCTTGCCTAGTGGCTCACACTGCACAACTGGAGTAATTTCAAGGATGCTCAATTTTTTTCTAAGAATCCACAACAGGAAGCTTTCAGGAGCAGATGGATCTTTATTCAAAATGAACCTAACTATAGAAATGTTTGTAATGTCAATTCTATGGACTTCTGATGTTTTGAAAACCAACTATAAACGTAAGGTAACCTGGACTGTTGACTGTTAACTCCTCTCAGCTTTTTCTAAGTAAAATATTGAAAACACTGTAACAATAAACTCAAAGCCATGAATTTGCTATAGTCCCTTAACTCATAGGCTAACCATACAAAATCATTTATAAAAGTTAAAGAAGAACTGGGTCTAAGCCTTGTATTACTCAGTGTGTTATACAGGCACAATGCCCATGAGAATATCAATATTCATCTCACATTTGTATCAATAAGAAGCTCATACCAATAAAAACCTTAAATTTGAAATCAAAGTAAATTTTGTACCATTTAAGAAATTATAACTTCATATTGATATTAATTATACAGATTTCTACCAATAGGTTATGGCTATGCAATAAGTTCTAGCTAATCCTCCCTGTTCCAACAAAATTACTACTTGTCCCTAGAAAGACATACCAATATTAACCACCTTAGTCCACATGCCCAGGGAATAGGGGCACTGACTCTTCTTTAACTTCTTCCAGCTGATTATGAGCATTGAGATATTAGAAGAGGGGTGGTGGGAAGAGTAAATTGAGAAGCCTCTGATGCTGTGTCTTCAATGCATCCAGATGGAATTCCAGGACATCAGAGGTTTGGGCAGGACTACTAAGCATGCTTGATGAGTAGATACACCAATGTTGTGAATTCTGCAGTATACAATTCTCAGAAAAAGTTTTAGTATCAAGAAAAATTTTTTTCCTAGAGGTTTGACATTTTTTAAAGATGTTGGTTTTAGCAACGTTTCTTTATTTTTCCCTTGTTAAAAATAGTTGTAATATTTTTAGTTCAAATTTTATCCCCTTATCCCATTTCCATCACCACCCAGGAACCCTTTATCCCATCCTACCTCCCCCCTTGTGCTTCTATGAGGGTATGATTTTCCAGTTTCTATGATGCTGTTTCCAGTAACATAAATTGCCTCCTAAATTTCTAAGTCCTTCCCTTTATGTTATTAAATCTCCTATTCTTTCTTTCCTTTTTTTCTCATTTTTCCCTTTTTAGTCTCTTTTTTTTAAATTGGGTATTATATTTACATTTCAGATTTTATGCCCTTACCCCACTTCCTCCCACCACCCAGAAACCTCCTTTTCTATCCCCATTCCTCGTGCTTCTATGAGGCAGTGCCCACACTTATCCCCCCACTACTGCCCCTCCACCCTCAGGTCCACCCCAGTCTGTGTTTGTTTTTTATGGTACAAAGAATCTCCTCTCCCACTTATGCCTGACAATTACATCCTCCCCTACATATACTGCTGGAGTCATGGGTCATTCCCTATGTTCTCCCAGGCTGGTGGTTTAGACCCTGGGGGGCTGTGGTTGTTTGCTATTGTTGCTTTCCTCCTGCTCCTGGGGTCACAAACCCTTTCTGCTTTTTCAGTCTTCTCTCTAAGTTCTCCATTTGGAAACCCTTGATCATATCAGTGGTTAGCTGTGAGCATTGTCCTCTGAATGTGTTAGTCTTTGGCAGACCTTTAACTACACAGCTATATCATATTCTTGATAGCATGCACCTCCAGTCATCCACATAAGTGTCTAGCTAAGGTGACAGTACATAGGATGAATACCCAGGTGGAATGGACTCCTGATAGCCCCTCCTCCAGTTTCTGTCCTGTGTTTTGTTTCTATATTTGCTCCCTTGATTTTTTTATTTTTTTTACTTTTTCTAGGTAGAACTGAGGCATCCCCTCTTGGTCTTACTTCTTCATGTGGTCTGTGGGTTGAATCTTTGCTATTCCAAGCTTTTGGGTGAACATCCACTTAACAGTGATACTATGTGTGTTCTTTTGTGATTGGGGTAACTCGCTCAGGATGATAATTTCTAGATACATCCATTTACCTAAAAATTTCTCTAATTCATTATTTTTAATAGCTGAGTATTACTCCATTGTGGTGATGTACAGCATTTTTTGGATCCATTTCTCTGTTAAGGAACATTTTGGTTTTTCCCAGCTTCTGGCTATTATAAATATGGCTGCTATGAACCTAGTGGAGCATATGTCCTTATTATATGTTGGAGCATATTCTGGGTATATGCCCTGGAGTGGTATAACTGGATCCTCAGGTCCAGTTTTCTCAAGAATTACCAAAATTATTTCCATAGTGTTTGGGCCAGCTTGCAATCCCACCTACAATGGAGGAGTGTTCTTCTTTCTCTGCATCCTTGCCATCATCTATGTGAGTTTTTGATCTTTGCCATTCTGACTGGTGTGAGGTGGTATCTCAGGGTTGTTTTGATTTTCATTTCACGGATGACTAAGGATGTTGAGCATTTTCTAAGGTGCTTCTCAGCCATTCGAGTTTCCTCTGTTGAGAATTCTTTGTTTAGCTCTGTATCCCATTTTTCAATAGGGTTTTATGGTTGTCTGGAGTCCAATTTCTTGAGTTCTTTGTATATCTTGAATATTATCTCTCTATCAAATGTAGTATTGGTTAAGATATTTTCCCAATCTTTTGGTTGCCATTCCTTCCTATTGACAATATCCTTTGCCTTACAAGAAGCTTTGCAATTTTATGAGGCCCAATTTACCAATTCTAGATCCTGGAGCATAAGCCATTGGTGTTCTGTTCAGGAACTTTTCCCCTGTGCTTAGGTATTTGAGGGTCTTTCCTACCTTCTCTTATATTACTTTCAGTGTGTCTGCTTTTAAGTGAAGACCATTTATCCACTTAGATTTGAGCTTCTTACAAGTAAATATGAATGAATTGACTTGGATCCTTCTACATGTTGACCTCCACTTGAACCAGCACCATTTGCTGAAGATGCTGTCCTTTTTCCACTGGATGATTTTAGCTCCTTTGTCAAAGATCAAGTGACCATAGGTATATGGACTCATTTCTGGATCTTCAATTCTATTCCATTGATCTTCTTGACTGTCTCTGTACCAATACCATTCAGATTTTATTACTATTGCCCTGTAGAATACTTTGAGGTCAGGGATGGTGATTCCTCAAAAAGTTCTTTTGTTGTTGAGAATAGTTCTCACTATCCTGGGTTTTTTGTTGTTCCAAATAAATTTGTGAATTGCTTTTTCTACCTCTATGATGAACTGATTTGAAATTTTGATGGGGATTGCATTGCATCTATAGATGGTTTCTGGCAAGATGGCCATTTTTACTAAATTAATCCTGCCAATCCAGGAGTATGGGAGATCTTTCCATCTTCTGAGATCTTCTTGTATTTCTTTTTTCAGAGACTTGAAGTTCTTGTCATACAGATCTTTCACTTGCTTGGTTATATTCACTCCAAGATATTTTATATCATTTATAACTATTGTAAAAGATGTCATTTCCCTAATTTAATTATCAGCCTGTTTACATTTTGAGTATAGGAAGGCTACTGATATATTTGAGTTGATTTTATATCCAGCCACTGTGCTGAAATTGTTTATCAGGTTTAGGAGTTCTCTGGTGGAAGTTTTAGGGTCACTTTATACTACCATATCTTCTGCAAATAGTGAAAATTTACTATTTGTCAAAATGTCTTCCTTTCCTATTTGTATCCCTTTGACTTCCTTTTGTTGTCTACTCACTCTAGCTATAAATTCCTGTACTATATTGAACATGTAGGGTGAGAGTGAGCAGCCTTGTCTAGTCCCTGATCTTAGTGGGATTGCTTCAAGTTTCTCTCCATTTAGTTTGATGTTGGCTGCTGGCTTGCTGTGTATTGCTTTTACAATATTTACATATGGACCTTGAATTTCTAATCTTTCCAAGACTTTTAACATGAAGAGTTGTTGAATTTTGTCAAATGCTTTCTCAGCATCTAGTGAGATGATCATGTGTTTTTTTTTCATTGAGATTATTTATGTAGTGGATTACATTGATGGATTTCTGAATATTGAACCATTCCTGCATTCCTGAGATAAAGCCTACTTGATCATGATGGATGATTGCTTTGATGTGTTGTTGGATTCAGTTTGTGAGAATTTTATTCAGTGTTTTTGCATCAATATTCTTAAGAGAGATTGGTGTATAGTTCTCTTTCTTTGCTGAGTCTTTGTGAGGCTTAGGTAAGAACATAACTGTAGCTTCACAGAATGAATTTGGTATTGTTCCTTCTATTTCTAGTCTGTGGAATCGTTTGAAGAGAATTGGTATTAGGTCTTCCTGGAAGGTCTGATAGAATTCTGTGCTAAAACCACCTGGCCCCTGACTTTTTTTTTTTCTGGGAAGATATTAAATGACTTCTTCTATTTCTTTAGATTTTATGTGACTGATTAGATGGCTTATCTGCTCCTCATTTAACATTGATACCTGGTATCTATCTAGAAAATTGTCCATTTTATCCAGATTTTCCAATTTTGTTGAGTATAGTAGGATTTTTGTAGTAGGATCTGATGATTTTTCTTTTAATTTCCTCTGTTTCTGTTGATATGTCTCCCCTTTCAGTTCAGATTTTATTAATTTGAGTACTGTCTTTGTGCCCTTTGGTTAGTCTGGGTAAGGGTATGTCTATCTTGTTGATTTTCTTAAAGAACCATCTCCTGGTTTTGTTGATATTTTGTATAGTTCTTTATGTTTCAACTTGGTTGATTTCAGCCCTGAGTTTGATTATTTCCTGCCATCTACTCCCCTTGGGTATATTACCGTCTTTTTGTTCTAATGCTTTCAGGTGTGCTGTCAAGTTATTAAATGTATGCTCTTTCCATTTTCTTTTTGTGGGCACTTAGAGCTATGGTTTTTCTATTAGTACTGCTTTATGGAGTCCCACAACTTTTCATATGATGCGTCCTCATTTTCAATTAAATCTAAAAAGTCTTTAATTTCTTTATTTCTTCCTTTACCAAGTTATCACTGAAAAGAGCATTGTTCAGTTTCTAAGTGTATGTGGGCTTTCCATTATTTTTGTCCATGTCAAAGACAAGTTTTAGTCCATGGTGGTCTGATAGAGTACAATGGATTATTTCAATCTTTTTGTATCTGTTGAGGCCTATTTTGTGACCAATTACATGGTCTATTTTGGAAAAGGTACTATAAGGTGTGGAGAAAAGGGTATAATCTTTTGTTTTAGGATGAAATGTTCTGTAGCTGTAAATTAAGTCCAATTGGTTCATAACTTCTGTTACTTTCATTGTGTCCTACTTTAGTTTTTGTTGCAAAGATCTGTCCATAGCTGAGAGTAGAGTGTTGAAATCTCCCATTATTATTGTGTGAGGTGCAATGCATGCTTTAACGTTTAGTAAAGTTTCTTTTATGTATATGGGTGCCCTTCTATTTGGAGCAAAGGTGTTCCAAATAACAAGTTCCTTTTGGTACCTTTTTCCTTTGATGAATATAAAGTGTCCCTCTTTATCTTTTTTGATTACTTTTGGTTAAGAAACAATTTTCTTTGATATTAGAATTGCTACTCCAGCTTGTTTCTTGGGGCCATTTGTTTGGAAGATTGTTTTCCAACTTTTACTCTGAGATAGTGTCTGTCTTTTATACAAAGGTGCATTTTCTGTATGCAGCAAAATGTTGGGTCCTGATTATGTATCCAGTGTGATAGTCTATGTCTTTTTATTGGAGAATTGAGTCCATTCATATTAAGAGATATCAAGAAAAAATGAATGTTGTTTTGTTATTTTTGTTATTGGCAGTATATAGCTACCTTCTTTTAGAGTTGTTGGAAAATTAATTTCTTGCTTATTCTACATTGTAGTTTCCCTCCTTGTGTTGGAGTTTTCCACCAATTATCCTTTGAAGTGCTGGAGTTGTGGTGAGATATTGTGTAAATTTGGATTTGTCATGGAATATTTAGGTTTCTCCATCAATATCGATTGAGAGTTTTGCTGGGTCTAGTAGTCTGGGCTGGCATTTGTGTTCTCTTAGGGCCTGTATGATATCAGTCCAGGATCTTCTGTCTTTTATAGTCTCTGGCGAGATTTCTGTTATAATTCTTATAGGTCTTCCTTTATATGTTACTTTGCCTTTTTCCCTTACTGCTTTTAGTATCTTCTCTTTGTTTTGTATATTTGATGTTTTGATTATTATGTGATGGGAGGTGTTTCTTTTTTTTGTCTAGTCTATTTGGGGTTCTGTAGGCTTCTTGTATATTTCAGGACATCTCTTTCTTTAGGTTAGGGAAGTTTTCCTCTATAATTTTGTTGATGATATTTACTGAACCTTTAAGTTGGGAGACTTCACCTTCATCTATACCTATTATCCTTAGGTTTGGTCTTCACATTGTGTCTTGGATTTGCTGGATGTTTTGTGTTAGGAGCTTTTTACATTTCACACTTACTTAGACCCTTGTTTCTATGTTTTCCATGGTATCTTCTGCACATGAAATTCTCTCTTCTATCTCTTGTATTCTGTTGGTAATGATAGCATCTATGACTCCTAATCTTTTTCCTAGGTTTTCTATCTCCAGGGTCGTCTCCCTTTGAGATTTCTTTATTGTTTCTATTTCAATTTTTAGGTCCTGGAAAGTTTTGTGTAATTCCTTAATTTGTTTGGTTGTGTTTTCTCAAATTTCTTTAAGAGCTTCTACCTGTTTACCTGCATTCTCAAATTCTTTGAGAGTGTTGTTTATATCCCTTTTAAAGTCTTCTATCATCATCATGAGAAGTGATTTTTAATTCTGAGTCCTGCTTTTATGGTATGAAGTGGTGTTCAGGACTTGCTAGGGTGGGGGAACTGGGTTCTGGTGATGCCAACTCACTTTGGTTTTTGTTGTTTACATTTCTGCGCTTGCCTTTCCCCATTTGGATAGCTGTAGTGCTACTCGAACACACTTGTTCTGACTGGAGTCTGCCTTTCCATTTATCTTGGTTGTGTCAGAATCCCTTGGGGTCCGGATGGCTCTGTGATCATGAGCTCCAGCTGCTCTGTGTACAGTGGCTCCTCTAGGATAGTTCAGGATATGGTGTCTCCAGGGAAGTAGACCTGCTAGGTATTTGCTGCTCTGAATGTGGTTGCTCCTATAGGATACTTCAGGATAAGGTTTTCCCTGCTCTGCAGCTCTGTGGGCCATGTCCTCTGTATAATGCCTGTAGCTCTGTGGTTTTTGGCATCTCTTGGGTACCTCTGCATCTCTGTGGTCTGTGACCTATAACCTCCCTAGGGTGCCTCTAGACTCAGTTTCCAGAGGGGAGCAGATGTTCTGGAAGACTGTATCCAGGCCAGGGGCGGAAAGTGAGTGTCTCTCTGCAGGGGCAGGGTCTGGATGCCAGGTGTGCTCTTGGGTCTCCCTACTGCCAGTTGTGCTTCTAAGGCCTAGGGCAGTGTGTAGGTTCTCCTATCTGCTGCTCTACTGTCCATGAGCTCCCTAGGGTGCCTCCAGACCCAGTTTCTACAGGGGAGGAGATCGGCTGGGAGACTGCTCTAGCCACCAGTATCTGGGCCAGGGGCAGAAACTAATTGCAGGTTTTGTTCATCCAATTAATTCTGCTTTGAAACTCTCTTTACCAGCAATATATTGACTATTAGGATTTAAATTTCTTACACTAGCTTCTTGCTCCTGTTTGCTGTTCAGCTGTAATTATCTGCCATTATTTTATTTATACAAACAACTGGCTCAGAATTTTCCTCTGGGTTACTGGAACATATAGTGCTACCTTTCCCCCAACACAAAACATTTTTGTATCAAATTAAATGCTGATACCTTGCATGATTGCTTTCTAAAGAGAATAGAGCTTAGTGTGTTGGGGCCTGCCAGGAATTATTCCAGTCTGTAATCTTTGCACTAAGGTGGCTAAAGGAAGGTCACAATAGTACAGGGCTAGCCAAGTCTAGATAGGGAAACATTGACCTTATGTTTTTCAAGCCAGAAGTGGTGGCATATATCTCTGACTACACTACTTGGGCACATTTCTGACAGTTCAAGGCCAGCATGGTCTATAAACTGTTTCAAAATACATAATCTATACAGATAGATTGATAGATAGATAGATAGATAGATAGATAGATAGATAGATTCAACAGAATGTTATAAATTGACAGGGGGCATGCTAAAAGCAAATATCTGTGTGTCTTCTGGTTGTAATTTTATAGAAATGAAACAATATTTTAAATCTATAACATAATAATACTCTGGGACAGCCACTGGGGATGGAAGTCCTGGCTGTAAAGCTCACATATCATGCATTGTCTTATTAAAAACCCAGAGATCTTGTAAGAGTCTCCTTTGCCTGACGATTTCTTAATGACAACCGCAAGAGTATTTCATGGACTCTTAAATTCTTCAATATATTCTAATTGCAGCTGTTGTTCTACTAGTCGTTCTATAGCCTGTACTTCTTCCTGAGTTAGAAGCCACTGATTCTCACAAACAGGCTTATCATTGATCCATAAAATTTTATCTGCATATAATTCTTCAGCAGCCCCTATAAAAATGCTGATCATTATAATTTTCATCTGTGATTAATTTTACTTTCATTTCCCCTAAGAGATCTCTTTCCTATTGGGAGAATAGCAAAGAGGAAATAATGTATGGTTGAAAAGTACCCACTGTGCCTTAACATTTCCATGTCAGGACTTTTGAACTTTGAACTAGGTTGGAAGCTAGCCCCAGTCTCACCAGAGTAGAGGTGGTATGAAGTGTTGGTCATGTCCCAGGCCAGTCCTTTCCTGCCATGCAAGACTCATCTGCTCCTGTGTCCAATATTCCTTGGATACTTTTTTCTTCTACTTGTATAATATTTAAGAGTCTTTGTCTAGTAATTTCCAGAGTCCAAGCAACCACTACTGTGGAGTCAAAACCTTTATTCTCTCTAATGTGTTTTTGGATTGGATTCAGAAGTTCTATATAAGGGAATAGTATTATCTGAGCTACCAATTGGTTCTTATGTAGTTGTATTGTTTCTTTTCATGGCCTAATCATAAATTTTACCTCTTCTTGGAAGTCTAAACCATTTATTCCAGTAAGTGCTTCAAAATTGTTCTTGTAATTTGAACTTTTACCTAATACAAGACCAAAGGTGCCCACTGATAGTGGTCCTTCAAATCCTGTGTGTACTACTTGTACTCCCTCATAAAGAGAGAGTATATGATGTTTGCCTACCCCAAGATCTAATCTTTCACTTCCTGGTATTGCTCTGGGTGAGATTGTGATATTAAACTCAGGAGTCAGAGGATTCAGTTTACTTTTGCCTTCCTCTGTCTCTGTTTTTTGCCTTTTTAGGGGCTGATGACATGCCCATCACCCCTATTTTCATCTCATCATTCAGAGTAGTTTCATTATTATTCCACTAATGCTTTCCCTTTCTACACTGAGGACATAACCCCTGATGTTGGTTTTTATTTGTTATTCTGGAAGACAGGGTTTCTCTGTATAGCCCTGGCTGTCCTGGAACTCACTCTGTAGACCAGGCTGGTCTCAAACTAAACTGCCTCCCAAGTGCTGGAATTAAAGGCATGTGCCAGCACTTCATGGCTGTTTTTCTTATTTTTATTCTTTGATGTCTGCTCTTCTTTTTTACAGTCACAGCTCACATGTCCTTGTTGTTTATAAGAAAAGCACAAAGCCTTTTGGTTTCTTCTTCATTTAAGTTCTAAACATAGGCTTGAAAATGTTGCCCTTGATTTGCTGTGGCATAGTCCATATTGTGGACCACTGCTGGTGAGGCATTTATACATGCATTAATGTAATCTTGTACAGTCCCTGTTTTTCTGATTGGTCTAACTAGTTCATGGCAGAGAGTATTGACATTTTCCCACGCAGTTTGTTTTAATAATGTTTCAGAGCCCTTAGAGGGAGGAAGCATACTGTCTAATGTTTCTTCCAATCTAGCAATAAAGTTCTTATGTGACTCATCTTGTTTTTGTTTGATTCCTGCTAATAGAGTTGTCTTTCCATCAACACGAGGGAACCTTCTCCAAGCAGCTAGGAAACTTCTTCTAGTACTTCCCATTTTAAACCAACTTGTTCTCTACCATAGAGCATTGAAATCATAGGTTATCTGCCTTCTTCTTGAAGGCTAAATTCTGAGCCACTTTCCTTGGTCTATCCTCATATTCAGTCCTCCACACTATAAACTGTCCAGGGCTAAAAGTGGACTTTGCAGTCTGATGCAAAACATCAGAGGAGTTGGCCCATGCTTTGCAACACTTGCACAATCTATAGTGTATGGAGCACTTGGCCCCATGTTCTTGACACAACACTGTAGTTCTTTAAGAGATTTAAAGGAAGAGGTTCCCAATAGGGTGTATCCCCTTCAAAAATAGTTACTGGGAAGCAAAAGTCCAAGTCTCCTTTTGGCCTAGCTTCTTTTATGGCCCTTTTTCTAATTTTCTAAAGACAGGCTTTCTTCCTCTGGGAACCATGGGCTGACATGCAGTACAAAATTATAAAATGCTACCAAACTCTTCTTTGAGGGTTTAGTACTTCTACTTTCTAGCATATGATTTAATACTGCCAAGAACAAGCCTCTGTTCTTGGACTGTGACTGCCCCATGATGTTTACCTTCCCATTGTCTTAACTCAACATTTCTCTATCGAGAAGACTTCAGGACTCTTGAAGAAGTCTTATCCATACTTGAAAAGGTGTCTTTTAGAAAAGGAGAGAGAATGCTTACCTGCTTTGAGCTCCACATTTGGGAGCCTCATAATAATCATATTTTCAGAACTACAATGCTTGTAGAAGTATCTTGAATATTTTGGATAACATAAGCTTTCTGTAAGTCATTGATTATTTTAATCTGTCATTACATAATATGATGGCATTACAAGTAAGTCTTCCAAACACAAAGCTTCTTCTATGTCATGGCAGTGTATAGTTAGAATCAGTGAATATACAAGAAAAGAGTTCCAGAATATTTGCAGATATAATGAGAAAATAAAGAGATATCATCATGAATGCTGATTGCAATTTTACTTTTCAGTCAAAACTGGTTTTTATCTGGGTCTATTTCTCAGATGTTCATAGTATTAAAATGTTATGTTCATATCAAATTCAGAAAGGGAAAAGTTCACCATAAAACATGGTCTTAGCTTTCAGTGGATAACTTTACTGGTAGGATCAATTCTGCTGAAACTAGCATGTACTCCCTCATTTGATGCCTGCATGTTAGGTCCTATGTCATGGATTCAGAGATCTACTGGTATGTGTTATTTCTCCTTCTGAAACTGGAGATTGTAAATAAAATCGGCATGAAATGCTTTAAAAATAATTGCACCCTGTTTTGTGCCTTGTAAGGACTTTACCATCTGGGAGGTTTTGTAAAATTAATTGTTAGCTGCTGCCATTTTCTGGCACTCTCTGCCTTCTTAATAGCATTGAAATTGTTCTCTTCCAGTCCAGTCCTAAGAAAGGGCCTTTGTGATTTGCTAATACTAGAACCTAAATGACACAATGTCAATAGATTTAGCATTGATTGCGAAAATACAGGAAGGTAGCCAAGTAGAAGTTATGAAAGAAAGATGGTATAGTGATACACAATTTCTCTCCCTACTTGCCTTTCTTTTTTTATGACTTGATTACTCTGTGTAAAACCTGGCCAGCTGGGGTCTCTCTCTCTCTCTCTCTCTCTCTCTCTCTCTCTCTCTCTCTCTCTCTCTTTCTTTTTCTCTCTCTCCCTCTCTTAAAATCTCAACCTTTCTATACACCAGGCTAGCCTTAAACACAGGGATCCAGCTGCCTCTGCTTCCAGAATTTTGGGATTAAGTCTGTGTATTATTGGCTGGCAAGATGATACACATTCTACTCACTAAATATGTGAAGGATAAATATCCTCAGAAGTTCCAAAGTTTTAAAAATATTTGAAAGCCATTGGTTCAAGTTAGACTGTAGGGTTTGAACTGATTCTTCTTCTTTTACTTATGTTCAGCTTAGTGTCTCTGAAAAATGGGGTTTTAGGCAGTATAAGTAGGACTTAAATGTCTTGGAGAGGGCCTTGGCTTGATTACATAGCTTAATACTTCTTGGTTTCCAGTGTTCACCTACCTTCACTACCTTAAGAGAAGCAGAGCCAAGAATTTCTCCTAATATACATGCTAGTCTAATGCCTCCTGCTGACTAGTGCCTTCAGCTGTGTCCTGATTGTTCTAGCTACTTTGTGCCACTGCTGTTATCTTGACATTACTGAACTGGACTGCTGTTTTAGCCATGAAGAGTTTCATAGTGAATCCAGCTGCTGCTGCCAACCTGTGAATAAAGCTGCTCATTAATGACAAAATCAGATGGGAATTGCTCCAAAGAACTGTTTTGAGCCAGGTCTACTTCCTCCATATCCTTTCTTTTCCAATACATCTGGTGGGTGGTGGCCTAGAAGGCAAGTTATGAAAAGTTATGAAAAGTAGGATTTGAAAAATTAAAGTTACACACTGTCTAATGGGAATACTATTGTATTGAAAGATTAAGACTATCACGGCAATACTCTAGAAACTAGTAACATTTTTATCACAGGGAACACAAAATTTAATTCCTTCAGGCATCAGAATTTTAAAAACATCAAGAGAAAAACAGGGACATTAACACAAGCAACACTATAGCATGATGTTCAGAGTAAACAAAAACAGTCACCTTTGGGGCATCATTAGAGGACATCTGTCAAGGTGCTATAAAACAGTTTGAAGCATTCTTCTCATCCACATATAAAAAAAAAACATGCAGCACAAGTTTACTGATGTCATGTGACACAGCCTTAGATGATTTTTGAGCTGAAGTTTCTGATGAAAACATGGTTTCTAAGCCCTGTACTAGTGATCCTTACATGCCTTGTTTTCCCCAGGGCTATCATCTCTATAACAAAAAGGTAGAAGGACTTTTTTGAGTCTTTTGGGGGAGGCATTTACACTTATGGCTTCTTCTTAAGTGTCATAAACTATTCCACAAGATTCATGGCTAATTTCACAGTGCTTCTTCACTGTAAGCATTTAGTTTAGTTCCTGTAACATGTGTGACAGACATGTGATTTTCAATGAAGATATAACTAATTTGGGTGCCAGAATTATAGTCAACAGTTTAGTGAATTATAGATTTTTGAGTCTAGACTTGTTAACACCTTATTGCAAACTATCTTTTTAAAGTAGCTGATACTTCTTATCCCAAATAAGAACACCCCAAGAAGCTGTACACATAGGTAACCATGAAAGAGTACTGGCTGCTCTTCCTGATGAATTATCATCAATTCAGTGGACCCAAACAGTGGTATACAGCTCTTTGTGGCTCAGTAGAACAGAAACTGACACCTTCTAATGATGAGTGCACATGAGCGGGGCAAATGACATTAACCAGGTAAGTGATAGCAAGGAACTTAAAAAACAACACATACAGGTCAAAGACAGGAATATATCTGTGATTTAAATGACAAATGAATCTACAGAATTACATCTAAAGGCCCAGAACAGGCTTCCCACCTAGCAGCAGAAGGTACTGCAATAAACCCAGGGCAATGTGTGGGCTGCTCTGTTTGGCCCTGAGTCCTTCAGTTTCCCTGGCCCAAAGTGAGGTCGGAGATGAAAATGAAGCCCTTGATACCTCCCTAAGAAACCTTAGTCAATGCATCTGGGCACGATGGTTGGTATCTCAGGTACCCAACAATCTGTGTTCTGCTAGATGCTGCTCTACAAAGTCATTTATTCGTCTGTCCACCTAGAGGCCCAGAGGAGCTGGCCATCTATTTTCACAATCTCGCCTGCAGGACACTTAGTACCCTGAGCTGAGGACAAGGAAATATAAAAAGAAGGAATGAATACGCAATCACAACCTGGCCCCTTGACAAACAGGCCCTGGCCTCAGGCCCTTGATTTTAAACTTCTACTAAGAAAGAATCTCCACTCTACCAAGAAACCAGGCAACCATTATGAGCTGATTAGAAAAGCCAAACTCTATTTCAGTAAACAAAGTGTAGATTCATCAAAGACACATAACATTAATATGTAGAAACTTCAGGCACATGCACACACATGCAGATACAGCCATACATATGTGCAACTACCTACATGAAATCACCTTACACATACATGGCATTAACATCCACCTCCAGTCACACACACATACACACACAATCATAAATTAAGAAATATATATATATATATATACACATAAACACACACATATATATGTATATATATACATACATATGTATACGTGTATATATACAAATATATAAATATATATATATATATATATATATATATATATATATATATATATATACACACACACACACACACACACACACACACACACACACACACACACATATTTCAACTCCCCCTGTGGTCTCTGTTCAACTTCGCCTGTCTCCTGAGCTCTCTGACTTCATGACAGAGGTGACTTACCAGATGAGGATCATTCTACGAGGGCCTTCTTGGCTTTGTGCCTTGACATGGGAAGTGAGAGAGTGTGGCCAGAAACCATAGAGTCTGCGTCCACAAGAAGAGAACTGGCTGTCATCTTTAGGAGATACTCATGTGGATGGTATCAGGCAGGAAGATGTCTTCTATGATTCCGAAGCAGATACCTGAAGGAAGCTTAATAGGAATGTAGAAGCAAAAATCCATGTCAGGCTTCTCTCCTGGTGGTTGTTAGTGGGGTCTTTTTCTACAAGCTATCACTAGATCTCTCGACAGAAAAGAAGGAGAACACATTTTCCCCTGAGTCCTACATGGTGTTTGGTGAATGGCTGGGGTGTGGTGGCAGTGGTGTGGAGGGTAAAGAGAGAAGAGAGATTGTGAGGGAGCTAAAATTAGCTCTTAATGGTTGCCTGGTTTCCTGGTCAGTTGCCTGGAGATGCTTATTTAGTAGGTGCTTAGGACTGGGGGTCTGAGGCCAGAGCTTGGTTTCCAAGTAGGCAAGTTGGAATCTAATATTCATTTCTTCTTTTGATATATCCTTGTCCTCAGATAACCATGTTAGATAGCCTGTAGATCAGATTGTGAATGTGGGTGGACAGCCACTATGGGGCTCTGAGGTGGACAGATGACTGGATGACTTGGAGGAGCAGCATCTACCCGAACTCAAATTAAGAGGTAGTTGAGATACCAACCTGTGTGCCCGGGTGTGTAGACAAAATTTTTCAGGGGGTGGGGAAGGCCTCTTTTCGGTTAGCAAATGAAGTCCTCAGGAACACATAGAGCAGCTACCCATTTCTCTGGCTCCAGTGCAGTGCCTCCTGCAGCTAAATGGATAGCCAATGTTGGGACTAATGCCAATTGAGAAGGTTAGTTTCCCACCCCAAACCCCTGTGGCCGCTGTTCACATTACCATGTTCCCTGAGCCCTGATTCTAACATCTGGTTGCCTTATGAGCTGAGGATCATCCTGGGAGAGATTTCTGTCTGAGTGCCTTTACCTGGCATCTTGTGAGAGTGTAACCATGGACAGAGGAGTCTGCCTCTTCAAAAAAGAGAACTGGCTTGAGCTTAGTGAGCCTTTGTGTGGAAAAACCCAGGCAGCTTCAGTCTGGATCCATCTCTCCACCTGGCCCAGTCCCAGTGTTCTGGCTGGGCACTGAGTGGGCAGAACCATCTCCTGGTCCTCAAGTCCAGGCTTTGATTCTCATGCTCTGCCCCTAGGGTCCTGGTTAGAATGAGGTTTATGTAGAGCTCTTACAGGATCCTTTGTAAGTACAAGCTGACACCTCTTACAGGATCCTTTGTAAGTACAAGCTGACACCTCTTATTGCTTGATTCTCTCATACTGCACCCTTCAGTGGCTGGCAACTGTCCAGGAGTGAGAAGCACCTAGGAAGGGTGACTCTTCCATCTCCACCATGTACAACCTCCTCTTCCCCTGACACTTGTGGAATAAAATTCATATTTCCAAATCCTATAGGCAGGAGAAAGCGTGCACACACAAAAGTGCAGGAGCATTCTCTCTTGCAAGATCAAATATATATGCCAGTCAACATAGTGGCAGATGTGCTTGTAGCCAGTCTATTCTGGCTGTACAGGATGGACTAGGACCTCCTGTCAACTTTTAGGTCCAGAGGAGACCTGTGTGTGAGAAAGTTTTCAGCTGACCAGAGAGGAGGGCCTGCAACCTCAGGTTTGGGAATCCTGACTAGGGAAGCACAGCCTCACAGTCCTGAGCACCATGCCGATGGGACTTAAGGTCTCTACAGTGCAATGGACCTCTGGAGACTCTCAGTGCTCAAAAAAAGAAGTCTTGCTGGTTGTTACTGAAAATCATTTCACAAATGACAATGAATGTATCATCTGGTAAACAGAAAGGTGATTCTGCCTTAGAAAATGTAACTGGAAGTTTATGTATTGGTGACACAAAAGGAGATATTTGGAGGTTTGTAAGTACATACGTAGGTAGGTAAGTAGATAGGTAGGTATGAAGGCAGGTAGATATATAGATATATACATATAAAAAATAAATAAGAGATAGATAAATAGATAAATGACAGATATATAGATAAATAGACAGACAGACAGACAGACTGACAGACAGACAATTACATATATAGCCAGCTAGTTATTATCATGCTATGGGAGTCAGCGACTTGCAGAGAAAGTTTGATGGCACCTTGAGAAATTTTATCGGCACCCTAAGGGACCTTGGTGTGCAAGGAATTGGTGAGCAGTGGGCATATGCTGCAGGGATCCTGGTGGGACATGCGATAAATACCCATTGTGCTTTGTGTCTAGGTGCCTGTCACCTTGGGTCCACTTGAATCCCTTCAGAGAGCTCTGAGTTGCATGATTGCCTAACTTTTGATCAGGTAGACAGTTGAGTGTGTGCTAGGATACAGAAAGAAGGATCCATGGTGAGAGTGACTTGGGGACTTTAGAGGCAGGGAGAAGATCAAAGTGTCCACAGAATGCTCCATGGCAGTTGTTGAATGGCTGGGGTGTGATGGAGGTTGGGTGGAGGGTTTGAGAGAGGAAAGTGATTCTGAGGGAGCTTGAATTAGCTCATAATGGTTCCCAGGTATCGTGGTCAGTTGCCTGGAGATGCTTATTTTGTAGGTGCTTAAATTGTGGGCCTGAGGCCAGAGCTTGGTTTTCAAGGAGGCAGGTTGAGACGAAATAATGACTTCTTGTTTAGATATGTCCTTGTCCTCAGCTCAACGTGCTAGCTGGAATGCAGGTGAGATTTTGATGTGGGCAGCAAGACCATCTGGGCCTTTGTGGTCAACAGAAGATTTTATGACTTTGTGAGGCAGCATCTATAAGATCTCATTGATGGATACCTGAGATACCAATCTGTGTGACTGGGTGAGTAGACCAAGGTTTTTGTGGGGCCCTTCTTTTCATCTCCCATCACACTCTGGGCTCATGTGCGGGAAACTGATGGCCACATGGATCCACAGAACAGCTCAAACAGTGCCATGTGTCCAGTGCAGTGCCTGCTGCTGCTATGTGTAATGCCAGTGTTGAGAGTAATGACAATGGAGAAGGTTTGTTCCCCAACTCTCCCTGTGGTCTCTGTTCAACTTGCCCTCTCTCCTGAACTCTATGACTCCACCACATATGTGCCTTACCAGATGAAGATCATCTTATGAGGGCCTTCTTGGATTTCTGACTTGTCCTCGGACGTGAGAGACTGTGGCCATAAACCATAGAGTCTGCATCCACAAGAAGAGAACTGGCTGTCAGCTTTAGGAAATACCCATGTGGATTGAGTCAGGTAGGTAGGTGTCTTGTATGATTCAGAGCAGATACCTGGAGGAAGCTTAGTAGGAATGGAGAAGCAGAAATCCATGTAAGGCTTCTCTTCTGGTGGTTGTTAGTGGGGTCTTTTTCTACCAGCTATCACTTAAGCTCTTGACAGAAAAGAAGGAGAACGCATTTTCCCCTGAGTGCTACATGGTGTTTGGTGAATGCCTGGAGTGTGGTGGCAGTGGTGTGGAGGATTAAGGAGAAGAGAGATATTGTTAGGGAGCTCGAATTAGCGCATAATGGTTGCCTGGTTTCCTGGTCAGTTGCCTGGAAATGTTTACTAAGTTGATGCTTAGATCTGGGGGCCTGAGGCAAGAGCTTGGTTTCCAAGTGGGCAGGTTGGAATCTAATATTCATTTCTTATTTTGATATGTCCTTGTCCTCAGATCACCATGTTAGATAGCCTGCAGGTCAGATTGTGAATGTGGCTGGCCAGCCCTATTGGGATCTTAGTTTGAGAGATGACTGGATGACTTTGTGGAGCAGCATCTATTCCAACTCAAATTGAGGGGTATTTGAGTTACCAACCTGTGTGCCCTTGTGTGTAAACAAAATTTTTCAGGAGGTGGGGGGGGGCTTCTTTTAGGTTGGAAAATGAAGGCCTCAGGACCACATAGAGCAGCTACTCATTTCTCTGGCTCCAGTGCAGTGCTTCCTGCAGCTAAGGGGATAGCCAATGTTGGAACTAATGCTAATTGAGAAGATTAGTTTCCCAACCCAAACCCCTGTGTCCTCTGTTCACGTTACCCTGTTCCCTGAGCCCCGATTCTACCACCTGGCTGCCCTATGAGCTGAGGATCATCCCGGGAGAGCTTTCTGTATGGGTGCCTGTACCTTGCATCTTGTGTGTGTGTAACCATGGACACAGGAGTCTGCCTCTTAAAAAAAGAGACCTGGCTTGAGCTTAGGAAACCTTTGTGTGAGAAAAGTCAGTCAGCCTGAGGCTGGATTAATCTCTGGGCCTGGCCCAGTCCCAGTGTTCTGGCCAGGCACTGAGTGGGCGACCCAAGCTCCTGGTCCTCAAGTACAGTCCTTTTATTCTGATGCTCTGCCCCAAGGGTCTAAATTAGAATGAGGTTTAGGTAGGGCTCTCACAGGATCCTTTGCAAGTACAAGCTGACACCTCTTATTGCTTGACTCTCTCTTGCTGCACCATTTGGTGGCTGGTAGATGTCCTGCAGTTGAGAAGTGCCTGTGATGGGTTACTCTTCCATCTCCACCATGCACAACCTCCTCTTCCCCTGACACTTATGGACCAAATTCCATGTTTCCAAACCTTATAGGAAGAAGAAAGCGTGCATACGCAAAAGTGCGGGAGCATTCTCTCCTGCAAGATCACATATATGTGCCAGTGAACATAGTGGCAGACGTGCTTATAGCCAGTCTATTCTGGCTGTACAGGCTGGACCAAGGCCTCCTGTCGACTTCTAGGTCCAGAGGAGACCTGTGTGTGAGCAGGTTTCAGCTGACCAGAGAGGAGGGCTTGCAACATCAGGTTTGGTTATACTGACAAGGAAAGCACAGCCTCCCAGGCCTGAGCAACATGCAGCTATGACTTAAGCTTTCTACAGTGCCATCGAACTCTGGAGACTCTCAGTGCTCAAAAAAGAAGGCTTGCTGGTTGATACTGAATATCATTTCACAAATGACAATGAATCTTATCATCTGGTAAACAGAAAGGTGAATCTCCCCTAGAAAATGTAACTGGAAATGTATGTATTGGTGACACAAAAGGAGATATTGAGAGGTGTGTAAGTACATAGGTATGGAGGTAAATAGATAGGTAGGTAGGAAGAGAGGTAGATATATAAATAAGTAGGTATAAAAAAGAAATAAAGAGGTAGATAAAAAGATAAATGACAGATATACAGGTAAATAGACAGACAGACAGACAGACAGACAGACAGACAGACAGACAGGTACATATATATCCAGCTAGTTGTTATCATGTTGTGGGAGTGAGCAACTTGCAGAGAAAGTTTGATGGCACCTTGAGAATTTTTATTGGTCAGCCTGAGGGACCTTGGTGTGAATTGGTCTAGGAGGAATTGGTAAGCGGAGGGGATATTCTGCAGGGTTCCTGGTGGGACATGAGATAAGTGCTTATTGTGCTTTGTGTCCAGGTGCCTGTCACCTTGGGTCTACTTGAATCCCTTCAGAGAGCTCTGAGTTGCATGGGTGCCTAACTTTTGATCAGGTAGACAGTTGAGTGTGTGCTAGGATACAGAAAGAAGGATCCACGGTGAGAGTGACTTGGGGACTTTAGAGGCAGGGAGAAGATCAAAGTGTCCACAGAATGCTCCATGGCAGTTGTTGAATGGCTGGGGTGTGATGGAGGTTGGGTGGAGGGTTTGAGAGAGGAAAGTGATTCTGAGGGAGCTTGAATTAGCTCATAATGGTTCCCAGGTATCGTGGTCAGTTGCCTGGAGATGCTTATTTTGTAGGTGCTTAAATTGTGGGCCTGAGGACAGAGCTTGGTTTTGA
Organism: Arvicanthis niloticus; assembly: GCF_011762505.2. Classification (NCBI taxonomy): domain Eukaryota; kingdom Metazoa; phylum Chordata; class Mammalia; order Rodentia; family Muridae; genus Arvicanthis; species Arvicanthis niloticus. The sequence goes on along the minus strand of NW_023045003.1, from coordinate 118,975 downwards.
AGTGGGCATATCGAGATGAAATATTCAGTTCTTGTTTAGATATGTCCTTATCCTCAGCTCATTGTGCTAGTTGGAATGCAGGTATGATTTTCAAAGTGGGCAGCAAGACCCTCTTGGCCTTTGTGGACAACAGATTATTGTAGGAATTTTTGAGGCAGCATCTACCAGAACTCATAATGATGGATACCTGAGAAACCAACCTATGTGATTGGGTAAGTAGACCATGGTTTTTGTAGGGGACCTTCTTTTTATCTCCCACAACACTCTGGGCTCAATCTAGGGAAACTGAAGACCTCATGGATTCACAGAGCAGCCCATGGAGTGCCATGTTTGTAGTGCAGTGCCTCCTGCTGCTATGTGGGATGCCAGTGTTGAGACTAATGCCAATGGAGAAGGTTGGTTCCCCAACTCCCCCTGTGGCCTCTGTTCAACTTCCCTTGTCTCCTTAGCTCTCTGACTCCACCACTCTTGTTCTTTTTATCTAAGTTGGTACTATCCAAAATGGCTACCTATTTACAAGGTCTATGACAAGGAGTTGGTAATTTTCTACCAAAGCTGCTTTTTTTCAAGTGCTAATGACAATCTCTTTCTGTGCTTTTCCACAGAGTCCCAAGACCATGTATGTCAAGCCTATTGCTGATTTCAGGTGTATGGTTGATTTTAGGTTTTCAGTGTATAAGCAGGGCTGCTTCTGACATCTCCTTCCTTCTTTAAGTATAGAAGGGCAGTGGCAATTCTAATCTTGTGAAGGATTTAAAGAAAATTTAGTTAATAGAGGTGTTTGTGAGGCATGGGCAAAAGAGATCATCTGGTGGATCTTCATTTGCTAGGGGACCTGAAGTCCCCTAGTGTAGAGGATGGATGTTTAAAACACCCCTTTGACACAGGGGCTAGTTTTGAGAGCCTTTTCTATACACTTTGATTTCCAAGTTCCTCTTTCACAGAAATTGAAGGTCTAAAATCCATTTTGTGGGTGGAGGTAGACAATAGAACCACAATCCTATTGGGAAGACAGGAAATGTAGATGCTCTTTTATGCTGAATGAGTGGCATAAGGCTCCCTTGATCTGACATCCCTTTAAGGGGAAAAGACTCAAAGCAACTTGGAAGGACTAGGAATATATAAAGACCATGTAAGGCGTAGTAAGTGCTCAAGGCCTCACTTGGCAAATGAGGTCGAGGGAAGCCCTAGTCCTGCAAGACTTCTTCTAGTCTGTTCAATGTAGTAAGAAGTAGTAAGTTAACACTCAGAAAAGTGAACCCCATGTAAAAAAGGAAAACTCTGATGCCCTATTGACAGAATCTCCTTCAAGCAGTGTGAAGGTGCCATATACAATTCTGTCAAAGGTAAAGGTCCTGGGTTTTTTTTATACAGTGGAGACACTTTCTATCAGTGATCCTAAGTTTTCAGTTCTTATTCAGAGTTTTGTATCATTTTAGTTTGTGTTCATTCTGAGAGAAAGCAGGCACCAACTTATTTCTTTTCCCCAATGTTTTGGATGACTGTTGCTGGCTAGGTTATTTATAGTTTGTTGAGCTACCTAGATTCAGGCAGAAATGTCAACATTATTACATTTCTATGGACTTACCTGAAATCAGATGGCATAGGTTCTATGCTCTTATTCTAAACTTGGACTATGGGCCTCAAACCAGTGTGGACTAGGGTCCCTTGTTTTAAAAAATGAGTCAATTATGAATCTATGCCTTATTATTTAGATACAAAAACTACTTTGACTATAGGTGGGAAGGTCATTGGTCCCATTTTTGAGAGAGATAATATGTTGGGAGGATAAGGAAGACCAAAGAGGTCACATAATTTTTCAGTGAAAAGATTACATTGACAATTGAAAGAAGATACAGAAAATACCATTTCAAATGCAAATGTCCTCACTGTACAGAATACCCATGTGCTCTGAGACTCAGAGATGTGCTTCCCAGCAATCAGAATTTTTTTTCTTACAAATTAGTTTGTAATCTTTCACTCTATGTTCTCCACAAGCAGTTTATCAGCAGCACAGGCATGGGCAACAAAGAAGGATCACCTCCTTTTCAAGTGGCAATCTGAAAGATAAAAGTTAGATGAGGGCTCAGATTGTTACTGTTACATCTAAAAACATCATTTTTTGTCCCAGGATAACCATTCCGAGTGGTATGCCATTCCTTCATTTACTTGGGAATGACTTGTCACTAACATCAGAAGGTAAATATTAAGACCTCCTAGAGAAAGAGAACTGAGGATTCTATGACTGGAAGTTTATTCTCTGAAGAAACCATTGTCAGCATATGTTTGCTCAAAATCTTATGGAAATTTTTATACTCAGATCATCTCTCCTGTCACAAGGAAATCAGGACCTCCCTTCTTTTCTGGGGTATTCACTCCTTCTACCTTTGATTAAGTAGACATCATATTTTATTTTCTCACTGAAGCAAAGGGAGGCTCAGATCATTCCATTATGTCCAAATGAGGCTTAAACATTCATTTAGCTTGAGGACTCCCATACACTTTCATGAACATCTCTGTGAGTTTTTATGTCAGTGGCTTCTCTGTCAGCCATGTAATCAGAATAATTGGTATTAAGTCCCTTTCAAATTTAAGGGTGTCAAGATTTCCCTTATTCCAAGAAGTTAGAACATGTGCTCCTTCATTGACAGAGTATGCATGTCAAAGATTTTTGTATCATCATTACTGAACCTACAGTTTTCCTTGAGCTGAGGGAAAAATTTGAGAATCAATAGTCCACAAATTTCTGATATTATGGACTGAACCTCAAATATTTTTCCTACTGTTTCACAGATTTCTCCATCAGTTCAAGGAAAACTGTAGGTTTAATAATAATGCAGTGAAGAATCTTTGACATACACACTCTGTCAAGTAAAAAAACATACATTATTTCTTCTTTGAATAAGGGAAATCTAGAGACCCTTAAATTTGAAAGAGACTTAACACAAATTCTTCTGATTATGGAGCCTACAGAGAAGTCACTGATATGAAAACTCACAGATATGTTCAGAATGTAAATTGTATGTGATTCCTCAAACTAAATAAATGTTTAAGTTTTCAGACACACTGCAATGATCTGAGGCTTCCTTTGCTTCAGTGAGAAAATATGAGGTCTCCTTAATCAAAGGTAGAAAAAGTGAGTACACTAGGAAAGAAAGGAGACCCTGATATTTTTGTGACAGTAGAGATGATCCGAGAATAAAAATTCCCATTATATTTTAAGCAAAAATAACTTTGCTTACCTTAGCTCATGAAATCTTAGCATTGCCTCAACTTCTAACCTTTTTTTCACATTCTACAGTATTCATATCTTTAGCTGAATGAGCAGGAGACCAAACACAGTTACCATCATTTATGGTTTTCATGGTTATGTGCCCTCAGCATGATTACCTCCTGAGACTTATGTTTAACCAACCAGAACTATGATAGACTGATGATTTTGCAACATGTCATGTGACTTTACTCAAGAAGTTGTATAAGGTTCCACAATTTGCTTCCTCTCTTGATTTCTGTGAACTTTGATTAAAAACAGAAATGCTCCTTGGTCAGAGGTAAAATATCCCAGAGGCTGCTGAGAAAAAAGAATTCTTGTGGGAGTCTACTGAGTCAAATGGGTAACTTCTAAAGCCTCAATCATGAGAAGAAAAAAATACCAAAATTTTGGAAAAGAGAAAGGCCCTCAATCCTGTTGGAGAGTAGGGAAGTATCCCTGTTTACCTTCTGTAGAGGAGGTTGGTCCAGGCACTCCAGGCTCCACATCTTCAGAGAACTCTAGAAAATTTTTATTTTTGACAAAATCAGACTTGACAGTGTTCTGAGGTTTCTTCTGACTAGTTGGAAGTTAGATCCATGACTAAGTCCATGGATCTGTTCCCTATTTAAAATTAAAATAAGCTGCACAGGTATGGGTGTGGAGGAATGTTACCTTTCTGGTGATCAGATTAAAGATAGATGTGCTTGGATCTAGTTTGAGTTTATCATTCAGTGGCCATTGGACTTGAATTCAGAGTTCTCTGAGGTTTTTTTGGGTGGTCAAAGGTGTATTTCCTGACCAATAAAGTCTAAGGGAGAATCTCTTGTTTCTGTTAGTTGAATGGTAGACCTGATTCTACCATAAACAAAGAGAGAAGCTTCTGTGCATTCTTGGTGAAAAGGATTCAGTCTGAAGCACATTATAGGCAAGCCTAAATGTTTGAGACACACTCTTCATTCACAAAGACAGTTCTATAGCTTTCTTCATCAGAGTGGAATGTCTAAGACCACTCCAGAGAAGACAGAGGAAGAATAAATGTTTTATTCTCCAGGTCAGCTGACCTCTTTGGCATACCCTTAATGTCAGGTGCTGCTGTGATTAGAGATAATAAAATAAGGTCCTCTTCAGAAGATATTTCAAAATGGAATCAGTCCTTTTAATGACATGGGTTAGTTTACATTTGAGGTTGCATGACTTGAAGGAGTTATTAGCTGGAGGCATAAATTGTCCTTTAGAAGGGTACATCTTTTGCCCCATTGTGACTTCATCAATTCTATTGCATGCTGATAGTAGGGGTTATATCTGTAGCTTTCTTAAAATGTTGTCAAGGACTTAAATCCTCTGCTTATTATGTCATAGGTCTCAGAACCTTTTTTTGTCATTGAGGACCTATGTGACACCTTATTTCTTAGGTGGTAACTCTGAGATCAATTTGAGCAATTGAAGAATGTCTGAGGTTTCAGGGTCTCAAACGTATTGTATGTTAATGCTCCCCTGAACATTGGAAAGTCACTGTCACATTTGATGTTGAGGAAGTACATCTGAAACCACCTTTTGTTATTGGTGAAAGTTGTCAGGCACATTGGTTCTAGATAATTAAGATTAAGATCACTTAGGCTATATGGGAAGATCTGAGGATCCCTGGTTCAGAGCAGATAGATCAGCAGTTCTCTTTGTTCATACAGAAATTTGGAAGATAAGTAGTTCTTACACTGTAGGTCTGAAGCCTATGTGAGAAAGACTAGAGTGCATTTGCCTTAAAGGTAAAGACAGAATATGCCCGAGGACCCCATGAGCCCTTGAAAATTATTTGAGTCCCACTTCAGTGTCTGGGGAAGTGTGAGTCTTTCTGGTTCTGTGTCAGAAACACAATTTCAATTACCAATGAACAGAATGAGAACGTTGGCATATCCAGAAACTATTAGGAATACCAATCTTTAGAGGCAAATGTTAGGGAAAGCAAAGTTTCAAAGACTCTTTTATCATGGAAAGATCAAGAATCAAGTTGGAGGATAGAGAAGGCTGAAACATTTCCTTATCAAATCTTCATGGGAACCTAGAACATCCATGTCATGCAGGCCAGGCAGCAGTGAAATCAATCTCCATCACACTAAGAGGCAGTTCCCAGCTAGGTCTCTTGATAAATCAGCTGCCTATTTTTGAATATGGCATAGATTTCGTGTTTTTGCTGACCAAATTTAAAATATATATGCTCGGTTTATAACTTTGTAAACTACTCTAAGACATTAGATCTTCAGTCACCAGAGTCCTACTCTTTGGATAGAGGTCATAAGTTCAGGGGATAAGAGTAAGATGCACTCAGTTAAATTAAGAAAGTGATAGTTGATTTTTCATCAATTAGGTCAGATCAAATAGGCTTAGATCCACATTGGTCAGAAGAAGCACATGTTATTCTCCATGAGGAGCACATTGTAAAGCATGCTGTTTTGACTACAAATTGTGAGCTAGTCTTAATTAGAAAAGGAATCCTTACAATGCTTTAGTCAGAGAAACCTACCTGATGCTTTACTGGGTATGTGAGGCAGCTAAGAGTGGTAGTTGTAAGTTTGACAAATGGTTGACTAGAAGAAAAAAATTAAAACTCCTGTTGTTTTTATGGGGAACAGAGGGAAAAAACATCAGGGTGGCTTTTAGATTAAAAATAAAGAATTGAAGATGCCATGGTAAAGAAAAGTAGGGACCAGGCAATCCTCTTGAGATGGGCTTTCTTAAAGCTTCCATTTGGCAGACTGGGATGCTCTGATGCCATGTTAGAAAGAAGAGGTAATTAGGAAGTTTCCTAGGGCAGAACCTGAATGTTTCATCCATTGTTGATTAGAAGACACATTTCTGAATTTTCTTTGTAACAAAAAGCAACTGTGAGGCACAGTGTCTTAGATTGAGCCTGTGACTGGCCATCTCTTTCACCCTGAAACATTCTGAGGCTGCCTGAAACAGGGGGAACATATCCAATATCCCTTTGGTGAGAACTGGAAAGTCTGAATTGACATTGGTCAGACTGAGTAGGACTGATTGTTCTTTTAGGGGAGATGATAGAACTGCATCACCCCCTTTGCAGAGGAATCCTTTTGAGATTGTTTCAAACAAAATGTGTATATCTTTGGTCTGCTAGGGCAAAACGGTCCCAATATGGGTACCAAGGCTCATATTGGAATGCTGGGTCTCACTCTTGGTAGGAATGGTAAGGTAACAGGTTCTCTGTTTGACATATGTCATGTCTGAAATTTCCTTGACTAACAGGGAATATAGTTGCACTCCCTTTTGGAACTGTTGTAGGGATGAATCACCATAAGATATGAACCAAAGCTGTGGGCTCCAGTCTGGAACTAATGGAATGTTTTCCTTCCTCTTGGACAATAGGAACATGTTATGAGCTCTCCTTAGTAGAAACAGGGTGACTGATATCCTCTTGGGGTGATGAGGAGAGGTTGACACTCCCTTGGGGACTGTCTCTGTCTAGAGATGACTCAGTGTCTTTTTGGTCTTCAAGAGAAATTTTTAGGGCTCTCTGGGTATCAGAGGCATTCCTCTGTCTTCTTCTGGTAAAAAGTAGTGTGTCTGGGAATTTCACAAGGAGAGGTGGAATACCTGAGGCTCTCTTTATGAGAGGGAGTGCTTTGTGTGCACTCTTTTGTAGAGATGGAGGATGCTATGCTGTCTTAAGGAATATTTTTAAGTTTCCTATCTCTTTTGGAAAATGAAGAATGTCTGAGCTCCTTTTGTGACAAAGAGTATGGTTTGCAGGTCTTATGTTCCGAATTTAAATCTTGAGTGTTGCTTTGGCCAAAAGAGGACTCTTTTGATGTGCTTTTTGTATACTTGGACTCTCTGTGAATGCCTTGGGGAGATGTGGTACTTCTCAGGAGATGGCAAAGAGTCACAGGCTCCTTTGGCAGAATCAGAAGTTGTGAGTTTTTTATTGGTCTCAGTTTTAAGCTTTTAACCCCTTTTGTCAGATTTGTAAGCTCTTACAACTGTTATGGAAGAATGGCAGTTTCAAGCTCCCATCTTCTGGTGGCACAGATTTTAAAACTCTTTGATCTAAAGAGTCATGTCTTCTTCTTGTTTCCCTCAATTTAGAATGTCTAGACCAACCTCCCAAAGAGGAAGTATGAGTGAGAATTTCTTTATTAAGGTAACTAGAACTTGAGTGTATTTTGGCATACTTGAAAGATGTGAGGAATCATTCAGCAGAAAAAATATATTCTTTTCCCATGAGACTCAGGCAGAGTCACACAGGAAAGAAGGATTCGAACCTGAAGAGTTGGGCACAGTCAGCCCTCTGGCAATGAACAAGAAATATGTTTTCAGACATCAAGTTCTGAAAGAGAAGCACTGATAGCCTCTTCATGAAATGGGACAGATTTCAATATCATTTGGGTAACACTGAAAAGAATAGAGCCTTTCTTGAGAAAAGAGAATTGTCCCTAGCATTCTTGAGAAGGGATAGCAAAAAAATCCATCATGTGCACATAGTGACAGTCCCAGAAAGTCTGTTGAACAGGAAGTTTCCACAGTGACTTGGGTAGATGTCATAGGTTCTAGAAGCTGCTGGGCTGATTGAGAAACTTCTAGACATTCTTGCTAGAACATTGTTGGTGTTCCCAGGATTACTTGTTCAGATATTAATGTTCCCAGAGCACCTTCATTAGGTTTCAAAAGCCCCAGAGAATGTGGCACAGATGGCTAAAATTCTACAGAACCTGTAACAAAATCTGAAGTCATAAAAGTGGATTGGGTAGATGGCAGAGGTCCTTCTGACTCTGGACTAAGTGATGAAGAAGGTGGAAATCTGAAGGGATCTTGTGCAAGTGACAAAGGTTCTATAATCTTTCAGGTGATAGGTAGTATTTCTGCAGTGTTTTGCATACATGTCAATGTTTCTAGTGTTCCCAGGCAGATTCAGAAACTTTAATACCTTCTGGATCAGATGTTGACTTTCTTAAAGCCTCTTTTTCCACTCAGGGTCCTGGGGGCTCTTGAGATAACACAAATGTTTCTGGAGGCCCTTGGTCAGATGTCAATGTCCCTAGAACACAATGGGCATACAGGAAAGGTTTCAATGTCAATAAGTCAGGGTGTGACACTCTCAAATCGAATTGGAGAGATGGAGAAGATCCTAGGCTCACTATGGAAGATGGTGATAATTTTTAATATCCTTGTGAAGCATTGGTTATTCCTGGTTTTTATGTGTACAGGTATAACATTCCAGATTCTCCTGTAAAGACGGGCAAGGGCCTCCAGGTTCTTCAACAGATATCATATGTTCAGGATTTACTTGAACACATAGAGACTTTGTCAAAAGCCCTAGGGAAGGTGATACAGATCCTAGTGTTTCTTGTCCAGATAAAGAAATTATCATAGGACATTTGGAAGAATGGATAGATCCTGAAGATTCTGAAGCAGATTGATCTATTTCTTGGACTCACTGAGTGAAATTCAAAGACTCTTTTGGTCTGCAGCATGAAGTTTAAGGTCCTAGAGTACCCTATATACATTTAGAGAGAACAAAATTTCCTTCTACAGAAAGGGAAGAATCTGAAAGACTTAGGGAAGTAAGAAAGGGAATAAGCTGAGCAGATATTATAAGTTCTAGAAGTGAGCCACCAGATATTACACGTCCTGGGGTAGCTGTTGAATTTTTTGCACACCTGGTGCAGATGGTGAATATACTAGAGGCCCCTGGGGAGATGGCAAAGGCTGTATACACCCTTGTGCAGTTGCAGAAATCATCAGAGATCTTTGATCATATTTCAATGTTCTTTCTATCTTTTGATCAGGGTTGCTATGTCCCTGACATACTTGAGTAGATGTTGAGTCTGATACAGTGAACTGTGTAGAAGTGGACTGTGTTCCTATAAGTTGTATATGTGAAAAAGGACTTGAAAGCCTTTATGGAGATGTAGAATATTGGGCAGAGTTTTGTGTACATGTGGACTGACATACTGTCCTCTGTGAAGATAAACATGGACCCACAGCTTGATGAGCAGAACCTGAAGATGATTGAGTTCCCTGTACTTTGAAAGAAAGACCCAGAGGACTATAAGAAACTTCAGAATATTGTGATGTAATCATTATTGCCTGGGCTGAGATGGAAAGTTTCCAAAGCTGGTAGGATGATTGCAAGGGTGCTCAATACACTTCACTGAATCCAGATGTTTCTGCACCACCTGATGATGAATATGAATGTAGAAGATGAATGTCTACCAGGTTCTAGAGGTTATGGGACAATGTCTCTAGAGTCTCTGGTGCAGGTTGAAAATATGCCACATTCTCCCCTACAAAAGGAAAATGGCCCGAAGTATTCTGTGTTTCTTCAGGCAAAGATCCCTCTGTTTTCCTGGAAATTTTCTTGTGCTTTTGAGAAGATAGCATAGCTCGTAGATCTCCTGGAGAAAGTCCAGGAGTCTGTGGGGAACATGGTGAGTATTGTACAATATGTTGAGTAGATGGGGAATATGTAAGAGAACTCTGAGAAAAGTTGCAGGTTTCAAAGACATTAGGATAGATGATACAGTGTTTATAGTTCTTGTTTGGATGTGGATACTTTCAGAGACCCTTGGGCAGATAGGGAAGTTCCCCGAACTATTTGTGCAGATGACAAAAATCTTACAGTTTTTTTTCAGCAGATAAAGAATTCTCAGATGCACTTGAGCAGATGGAAAAGTTGCATGTTGCTGCTTGACACTTTAATTTTATCCTAGAGTCCCTGAGCTAGGAAGCACAGCTCCTTCAGGTCCCCGGGCAGCTATGTGGTTTCCCAAAGTTTTTTCTCCATAAAGGGAAGCTTTTGCAGTCTCCTGAGTAAATGGTGAAGGTAAGGAAGTAATTTGTGCAGAGGTGTATAGCTCAAGAGCTGCTTGTGAATATAGGGAATTCGACACAGCTCTTGTCAAAGATGCTGAAGGGGTTGGACTTGCTTGTGTTTGTGAGGAATGGACCAAAGGCTTTGGGGTATGTGACAAAGTTTCTGTAGTCCTTGGAACACATGGAGACATTCCCAAAGAACCTGAGACAGAAGAGAAATCATTATGAGTACAGTGGGCAGACTCAGATGTTCCAATAATCCTTTGGGAAGATGATGACTGCTGGAGAGATTCTTGAGTATATGGTGACAGGCCCAAGGTTGCCTGAGCAAATATGCAAAGCTTGGTAGACAGCCAATGTGCTAGTTTACTTGACACTTGTAAAGAAAATTTCCCAGATTTTTGATCATTTAGCAAATGTTCTGTAGGCTCTGAAGGAGATGGCAAAGTGCCTGTAGTCACTTGAAGAGATGGTGAGGAATTCTGAGATTCTACCATGGTGCCCTAGCTTCTTTTGGAAAGATGTTGAATTCCCTCGAAACTCTGAGGTAGATGTCAAAGAAACCACAGTCCCTGGGACAGACATAAAATTTTCTAGAGCCACTTGCTTACTTCTCACATTTGTTAGAGTCCCTGGTGATGTTTGGGGAGGTTTCTAAGCACATGGTTCATATGATGAAGTTTCCACACTCCCTTGGGAAGATAACAATTGTTTTTAGTTCCCTTAGTAGAACAAGAAGATCCTTGTTTAGATGGCAAAATTTCTAGAGTCCAAGTTTCAGATTTGGGCCATCCCATAGCCCCTCTAGAAGACAGAAAATGTTTTTTCAGCCCCTTGATTAGTTGGCAATATTTGAGCCTTCCTATAGGCTTGTCTAGTAGATCTTCAGGTTCGTTCTTACATGGTGAATACCCTCAAGTACCTTGAGTTTATATAGCCTGTCCCAAGTAGTCAATTTTGATTGGTGTTTTGCCTTTATTGTTGGTCAGATACAAAAGGCCCAAGTGACCCTTGTGTAGAAGGATTTTTAGATGCTATAGAAGTCACAGAAGCTTTCTCACACATTTGAGATAATGACACACACTCTAGACATTTTTTTATTTGTACAATATCTCTTAGACCCTTGGAAATATAGAAAATGTTGTGTACTTCTGAATTCTATTTTGCAGTGTTAAAAATAACTTTGAACATGGAAAACATATTTTGGAGCTTTTGGTAGAGATGAAGAAATTCACTGAAGCCCTGGAGCAGATGTGAAAATACTAAAGCATTTTTGGTAGACAGAGAAAGCCAGAGACTTTTGGGAAAATATGGATTGTCCAGCATGCCCCTGGGTAGATTGGCAGCTTACCACACTTCTTTGGTCATTTGTGGAACATTCCAAGGATTTTGAGACAGATATAAATGATGTGGGACAGACCTGAGGAGTAGATGTAGCTTCTGATGATTTTTTGGCAGCAATAGACTATGCAAGCCCCCATTTTGCAGAATGCAGGAGGTTGAAACTATCTTCATCAGACAGGAAAATTTAAGCCTCCTTTCTCAGAAGAATCAATGTTAACTTGTTTTTTTCCTCTGGAAGCTGGTTGCCTGGGACCACTTTGGTAGAAAGAGAATGCCTACAATTCTTCCCAGAGAAGGTATGTAAAAGAAAAACTTTTGGATAGATGCAGATAATTATAAAGCACCATGGTCAGATATGGTAGATCCTAAGGCATTTTGTTGAGATGAAGAAATTCTTAATGTGTTTTGTGTACCTGTGCAAGAATTGACTGTAACTTCAAACTGAGGGGAAAATACTAGAGCTACCTGTGTAGATGTGGTCTCTCTTGGAGCATTATGGACACATGAGAGAGGTCTAAGTGCCTAATGGGCAGACATGGATGTTTCTAGACCTCCTTCTTGTGTAATTGTGGAAGTTGGAAGGGAACTTTTGTTAGCTGGAAAAGGGCATAAAATCTTTTGTGTAGAAAGTCATGTTTCATAGCCAACTTGATGGGCAAAACAGACTCCATGGATTCTTTGGAAGATAAGGCAAAATCCATAGCCTTGGGAGTATTAGGAATATGTTCTGGACACACTTGTGTGCATGAAGAAGAACCAACTGTCCTCTATGCAGATTGGAAAGAGTCTATACTATCTTGTGTAGATGGAGAATATAGCTGATACTCTTGAAAAAATAGGGAATATCCTTGCCCCTTCTCAAAAGTTTGGGGAGATCCTATGGATACTTGTGCACAGGCAGAATTTAATGTATCTCCTTCTTTAGATCTAGAAGAGGCTACAGAATCTTGTGTATGAATATCATGTTCCATAGGCCCTTATTCACATGGAAATGGATTCATAGCCTTTTCTAAAGATGAAATATGTCTTAGAACATCTGTTGTAGATGTGCAACATCCAAGAGCCATTTCAAAAATGGGATAGTGTCTAGAACATTTTTTGTATATGTATTCTGTCTAACAGACCCTTTCTGAGTTAGGGTAGTACTTGAAGAACTTGGTAAAGGTTTGGGAAATCTTAACTTCTCTGATGTATTTGTTGTAAATTTAGGAGCCTCGCCTATCAAAGCTGAATGCTTTAGAGTCTCCTGGGTAGGCAGGGCATGTTGTATCTTCTGAGCACACTGTACAAGTATGGAGCTTGCATGGCTCACGGGCATGGTTTTGGTACAACCTTGCCTCTTTTGGTACTGATGACAATCAGGAGGGCCCTTTTGGATGGTAGGGGACATTTGAATAATTCTCTGTCAGATTAGAATATTTTGAAGACTGGTTGTTTAGAAGGAGGATCTTTCAGTGTTGTTTTGCTAGAATGGAAATTTTCAGGGGCCCTTTTCATAGAAGGAAAAAATTATTTTTTTTTCTGTGGGAGAGCAGATTTGTCTTTGACCATCTTCTCTAGAGGGGGTCAATCCTAGTGACCCCTGACAGATTGGGAATGCCCCAGGACCCCTGGTAAAAATGGTGAATGCACTAGATAAGTTTGTGTGTGTGCAGAAGGCACAATAATAATTTGGGTAGATTCATGGGTTTCTCCCACATCTTGTGTATGTGTGGAACACTCAAGAACCTCATCTGGAAATGGAAAGCTTCCTTGAGCTCCTGATGTACTTGTAGAAAATTTTGTTCTTTCTTGGGGATGTGTCAGTATTGTGAGGCTCACTTCTGGAACTACAATTGCATTTAATCCTCTTTGGAATGTAAGAGATGATCTAAGCCCAGTTTTTAATGATGAAGGACTTTGATATTCTTCCTGATCTGATGGGCAAGGTCTGAAATCACCTTGGTCAGCAAGCTCAGGTATCAAGCTCACTTTACTGAAAGCAGATTACATAGGGAACTTTGTGGGAGTTGGAAATACCTTTGGTTGTCTTTGTGAGAAGACTTATCTATCTGCCCTGGTTTGGCAGCTGTCAAATGTGTTAAACTCTCTTGGGACCAGTGGTCCAACTTAATCTATTTGAGAATTGTTAAAGGAGCATCATAATTGGAAAGTGAAAGGTGTGCTGAGAAGACTGTGCTCTCCCATCCTGCTTGCACCAAGATAGCACCCTCTAATGGGAGGCCATCTGTGTTGTAGGAATGTTTGTTGGAGCCTTGTTAACTGAATAAGAAAGGCTGAATTAGAACCATGCACCTCAGAAACTTTGGGGGCTAAACAATCACTTGGGCATTGTGCTATCGAAGAACAAGTGATAAAATTTGAATACAGTGTATGGAGTACATGGAATGATATTACAGATATTATTCTGTATTTTAAACATGACTTATCCTAGATAAATATATGACAACTGTGAGTCATCCTGGATGCTGAAAGGCATCTTTAAATGACTAACAATGCCCACTACAATATAATTATTGTACAATTAATATTTTAAGTATTGTTTGGAGAATAAGAAAAAAACAATAGTCTCCATATGGTACAGTTGCCAGTTGCTTTCCAAATACTCTCATCTGTGTGTGACTAAGTGCATCAGTTGAGAACACAGATGCTGTTGTACTTGTGAGTATACCACATATGGACTTAAAAAATTTCTTTTCCTCTCACAGTTTACATGTTGAGTCTCTATATCATTTATATATTCAGGTTGCTTTTGAAAGATCATATAATTCTCCTGAAGGCACAATAGGCTAATGGCTCATATCAGTGGCTCTGCATGGGCCATTCACTTTCATTCCAATGGCACAGCTGGAACATAGTTGCACAGAATGATTTTTGAAACACTTAGTCAAGTTGATTCTCTCAAATGTCAGGCTGTGGAGCTGTTAATACACTGAGAATGTGTAAAATTGTGGATATATATGAAGATACCATTTTACTAACCGAAACTTGATTTTGTTGTTACACATCCTGCCAGTGTTTTGTGCAGTTTTTTGATCTTGCTGGTTGAACAACATTTGTTTGCTTGTTTGTTTGTTTGTGTACTTCATTTTATTTTGGGAATGATTTCTGTTTCCGTTTGGCTACACAGCCAATAAGCCTGGCATCATTCAGACACACAGGGGGACTTTCCTATCATCTAATTATTTCCCTGTGCCATTACCTTAGTGCTTTGCTGCATTGATCCTTCTTGGAATTTCAAAATTCTTAATTACCCACTGTCTTTTTTGGACCCAAATATATTCCAATAATTCTAATTTTAGAGGCATCTGCTCCCAGGAAATTTTTTCTTTTCCTATAATGTTTGGTAAATTCTGTTCTTGACTAATTCTGTATTCACAGTGGTTATCCCCGTACTAGTACAAGTCATAACTTCTATCTCGCTTAAATAAACTTCCTGTTGCTATTTAAAGGCTCCCAGAGATGGTGTATTCTTGTTTTCAGAACTCTCTGACAAGAAAAATGCCAGGAAGTCACCTGGGTGATCATCTAAACAGATCCTGTATTGGAAAGAAAAGAAATCCAGAGGCTTACTGAATATCTGAACCAGACTTTGTTTAACTGACTTCCAGTCTCAGGCTTCTCCCATCCTAAATTAATAAAGTTACTAATGTGGTTGTTGACAAGGCTTGGTCTTCTCTGTCTTTCCAGTGCATCCAGTTGTTTATTCATGCAAAGGAATGAACTTGGTAATCAACAAGACAACAGTGAAAAATTCTTTTAAAAACATGCAATATAATAAAAAAGCATATGTATGTGAGTATGTATATGAATAAAAGCATATGCATGAATGTGCTGTAGTGAATCTGATTTCATTGTAGTCTGATAAAGAAAATGAATAACTTTGAAAAGCTTGAGAAAATAATATTAATCACTGAAGTAAATGCTACAATATATACTATTTAGTTGTTTTAGTTTTTAAATTTACTATGAAAAAAGTTATTTAATCTGAACAACTTTATAATGTTGGTATTAATGACATTATTTAGGAAATATTCACAAGTGTTGAAAATAATTCACAGAAATCTTAGCCAATCGTAAATCAAGTAATGTCATACATGTACATATAACTCTTACTCAGTTTACACTGATAGATTATGTGAAGTAAACATAGTCACTATGACTGAAATTGATAAATCCATTTAGTGTTGACATTAGAATTGCCAAGTTAATTCTCAAAAGGTATATATTATCTGAATTGATACTAATAATTTTCTGTCCATTAACCCTGCAGCAAGTTCTTCATGCCTAGCAGGATTATTCTGGTTTGTAAAATCAGTCTCTTCAAAGACTGTAAAAGACCAACTGGAAATTCAGATAAGCCAACCAAAATTCTGATACTTAATAGCATGGGGATAAGGACTGTGAATACATAAATACTCAAGAACAGAATTTACCATAGTTTGAAGAAAAATAGTGGATTTCCTGGAAGCAGATAGATGCCTTTAAATGAAAATTATTTGCATATATTGGTATTAAAAAAAGAAAGTGAATGTTTAACATTTGGAAAATACAAGGAGAAAAAATGTTGCACAGCACTAAAGGAATTGCACAGTATTTTAATTAGATAATAGAAAAGTGCTTATGTGCTTCTAAACTACACAAGGCTTATTGGCTGTGTAGCCAGAGCGAAACAGAAATTATTCACAAAATAAATCAAATAAAGCAGAGAAACAAACAAAGCCCTTTCAACCAACAAGATCAAAATTCTGCTTAAATATACTGACAAGGTGTGTGAATACCAAATCAAGTTTCTCTGTCAGTAAAACGGTATCTTCATACATATCTTCAATTTTACACATGCTCTCTGTACCAATTGCTCTACAAACATGACCTTTCTTTTTTTTTTCTTTTTTTTTTATTAGTTATTTTATTTTCACTTCAGATGGCATCCCCTTTCCCCTTTACCCCCCTTAGGAAACCTCTATCC
Organism: Arvicanthis niloticus; assembly: GCF_011762505.2. Taxonomy (NCBI): domain Eukaryota; kingdom Metazoa; phylum Chordata; class Mammalia; order Rodentia; family Muridae; genus Arvicanthis; species Arvicanthis niloticus. The sequence continues at coordinate 102,581 of NW_023045003.1, read as the reverse complement.
CATGCCCCCTTTTCCTTTTTGCATTTATACATTTTTTAAAAATAATGTTAATCATAGGCTTTATAAGTTTGGAGTTGTTCAATCAGAGGTATAACCCACTGACCAACCTAGGTATAACAACTATCTTTGACTGGTGGAGATACTTGAACCTCTGCCTCCCTGTCTCCCCCCTCTTTCTCTCTTTCTTCATCTAGCTTCTCCTCTCTTTCTTCTTCTCCTCTTCTTACTCCTTTTCTTCCTCTCAGTACTCCTCCTACCTTAGCTCCTCCTACACATCACCCTTCCTGTTAAAATGAAACTTTTCTCTCAAAATACAATTAGAACATAATTATGCCAATTTGTACCAGTGAGGTACAGGATAGTCCTAATACCCAGTCCATCCTTTTGTTGACTAACCAGCTCCTCTGTCATCTATTCTAACTAAAACATGTAGTTCTGAACCTGGCTTTAGGATGAATGTCAGCTGACGACCATCCACTCAAGTCTTCTCTCTTAAGGTCAATAGCTATATGTTTTCAACCCCATCAGAAATCCAGAATGACTGAGTTAACTATATTTGTGGGAAGTACAAATCATAGTTTCTAAAACTTAGCCAATTTATAGAGACCTCTGAACACCTGGACACCCAATCTACTTCAAATAGTTGGAGCATCTGTTCTTCTGCCTTCTGGCCCAGGATCATCTGACAGACCTTAGTGCTGCAGAATTATTAAGGGCTGATTACTCTGTCTAGGCAGATATAATCAGTTGACTATTCTGCAAGTGTGTCCTTTTCTGGACAGTAATTTGTCTGTAGAAGGAAAGTGGCAATTCTTGCCTAGTGGCTGTCTCACCACAACTGGAGTAACTCCAAGGATGCTCAATTTCTTCTTAGAGTTTAACATAGGAAGCTGTCCGGAGCAGACAGGTCTCTAATGAAAATGAACATTAATACTGAAATGTTTGTCATGTCAATTCTAAGGATTTCTGATGTTTTGAAAACCAGCTATCCATGTAAGGTAATCTGGACTGTTGCCTGTTAACTCCACTCAGCTATTTCTAAATAAAACATAGAGAACACCCTTATAATAAACTCCAAGCCATGAGTTTGCTATAGTCCCTTAACTCACAGGCTGACCATCTCAAATCAGTTAAAAAAGTTAAAGAAGGACTGGGTCTAAGCTTTGTATTCCTAAATGTGTTATACTGGTACAATGCCTATGGGAGTAATAATATTCATCTCACTCTTATATCACTAAGAAGCTCATGCCAATGAAAACCTTAAAATTTGTAAACAAAGTAAATTGGTGCCATTTAAGAATTTATATCTTCATCTTGATATTAATTATACAGATTTCTACTAATAGGTTATGGCTATGCAATAAACCCTAGTTAATCCTCTCTATTCTGACAAAACCACTACTTTTTTCTAGAGAGACAGCCCAACATTTACCACCTTAGTCCCCATGCCCAGGGAATAGGGGCGCTGACTCATCATTAGCTTCTTCAAGCTGATTATGGGCGTTGAGATATTAGAAGAGGAGTGGGGGGGGGGAGAGCAGGTGGACAATCCTCTGATGCTGTGTCTTTGCTGCCTCCAGATGGAATTCCCGGACCTCAGAGGTTTGAGCAGGTCTGCCCAGTTTGCTTGTTGAGTAGATACACCAAGGCTGATCATTCTGCAATATACAATTCTCAAAACAACTTTTAGTATCAAGATATTTTTTTTAAAGAGGACTGACATTTTATTAAGAATGTTGGTTCTAACTGCTTTTCTATTTTTCCCCTCTTTTATTGGATATAATATTTACATTTCCAAGTTTATCCCCTTACCATATTTCCCCCACCACCCAGGAACCCCTTATCCCATCCCCCCTCCTCCTGCCTCTATGAAGGTATTTACCCACCTACTCCCAGCCCCCCTCCCCACCCTCAGATTCCACCCCCTCAGTGCTCAGCCTTCATGGTACCAATGATCTTGTCTCCCACCTATGCCCTACAAGGCCATCCTCCCCTACATATACAGCTGGAGTCATGTGTCTTTCCATATATGTTCCTAGGCTGGTGGTTTAGACCCTGGGGAGCTCTGGCTGGTTGGTATTGTTGCTCTCCTCACGGGGCCACCAGCCCTTAAGGTTCCTTCTATTTACTCTCTAACTCCTCCATTGGGAACCTTTGATCAGATTAATGGATAGCTGTGGGTATCTGTCTCTGGGTATGTCGGACTCTGGGGGACCTCTAAGGAGATAGACTTATCTGGCTGCTGTCAGCTTTCCCATCCTGACATCCCTATCAGCATCTATTTTTGGTGACTGCCCATGGAATGAATACCCAGATGGAATGGTCTCCCTATAACACTCCCTTCAGATTCTGTCTCACACTTTGTCTCCATATTTACTCCCTTGGGTATTTAGTTACTCCTTCTAAGAAAGACCTAGGCATCCTTACTTGTTCTTTCTTCTTCATGAGCTTCAGGTCGTCTGGTAGTTGAATCTTTGTTGTTTCAGATTTTTGGGCTAATCTCCGCTTATCAGTGAGTAAATACCATGTGTGTTCTTTTGTGATTGGGTTACCTCACTCAGGATGATATTTTCTAGTTCCATCCATTTACCTAAGAATTTCCCAAATTCATTATTTTTAATGGCTGAGTAATATTCCATTGTGTAAATCTACCACATTTTTTGTATCCATTCCTCTGTTGAAGGGCATCTAGGTTCTTTCCAGCTTCTGGCTATTATAAATAAGGCTGCTATGAACATGGTGGAGCATATGTCTTTGTTATTTGTTGGGGCATTTTCTGAGTATATGCCCAGGAGTGGTATAGATGGGTCCTCAGGTAGTGTTATATCCAATTTTCTGAGGAACCGCCAGATTGACTTCCAAAGTGGTTGTACCAGCTTGCAACCCCACCAACAATGCAGGAGTGTTCCTCTTTCTTCACATCCTCGCCAGCATCTACTACCACCTGAGTTTTTTATCTTAGCCATTCTGACTGGTGTGAGGTGGTATCTCAGTGTTGTTTTGATTTGCATTTCCCTGATGACTAAGGATGTTAAACAATATTAAGGTGTTTCTGGGCCATTCAAGTTTCCTCAGTTGAGAATTCTTTGTTTAGCTCTGTACCCCATTTTTTAATGGGGTTATTTTGTTGTTTGGTGTCTAATTTCTTGAGTTCTTTGTAAATATCCGATATTAGCCCCCTATCGGATGTAGGATTGGTAATGATCTTTTCCCAATCTGTTGGTTGCCATTTTGTTATGTTGACAGTGTCCTTTGCCTTACAGAAGCTTTGCAATTTGATGAGGTCCCACTTGTCGATTCTTGATCTTAGAGCATAAGCCATTGGTGTTCTGTTCAGGAACTTTCCCCCTGTGCCTAGGTATTCGAGGGTCTTCCCCAACTTCTCTTCTAATAGTTTCAGTGTATCTGCCTTTATGTGAAGGTCCTTTATCCACTTGGAGTTGAGCTTTGTGCAGAGGGATAAGAATGGATTAATTTGCATTCTTCTACATGTTGACCTCCAGTTGAGCCAGCACCACTTGTTGAAAATGCTGTCCTTTTTCCACTGGATGGATTTAGCTCCCTTGTCAAAGATCAAGTGACCATAGGTGTGCAGGTTCATTTCTGGGTCTTCAATTCTATTCCATTGATCATCCTGTTTGTCTCTGTACCAATACCATGAAGATTTTATCACTACTGCTCTGGAGTACAGTTTGAGGTCAGGAATGGTGATTCCCCCAGAGGTTCTTTTATTGTTGAGAATAGTTCTTGCTATCCTAGGTTTTTTGTTATTTTAAATGAATTTGTAAATTGCTCTTTCTATCACTATGAAGAATTGATTTGGAATTTTGATGGGTATTGCATTGAATCTGTAGATTGCTTTTCGCAGGATAGCCATTTTTACTAAGTTAATCCTGCCAATCCAGGAGCATGGGAGATCTTTCCATCTTCTGAGATCTTCAATTTCTTTCTTCAGAGACTTGAAGTTCTTGTCATACAGATCTTTCACTTGCTTTGTTAGATTCACTCCAAGATAATTTATTTTATTTGTGGCTATTGTGAAGGGTGTCATTTTCCTAATTTCCTTCTCTGCCTGTTTATCCTTTGAATAGAGGAAGGCTACTGATTTGTTTGAGTTGATTTTATATCCAGCCACATTGCTAAAGTTGTTTATCAGGTTTAGGATTTCTCTGGTGGAAGTTTTAGGGTCGCTTAAGTATACTATCATATCATCTGCAAATAGTGAAATTTTGACTTCTTCCTTTCCTATCTGTATCCCTTTGACTTCCTTTTGTTGTCTAATTGCTCTGGCTAAGACTTCCAGTACTATATTGAATAGGTAAGGTGAGAGTGGGCAGCCTTGCCTAGTCCCTGATCTTAGTGGGATTGCTTCAAGTTTCTCTCCATTTAGTTTGATGTTGGCTACTGGCTTGCTGTATATTGCTTTTACTATGTTTAGATATGGGCCTTATATTCCTGATCTTTCCAAGACTTTTAACATGAAGGGATGTTGAATTTTGTCAAATGCTTTCTCAGCATCTAGTGAGATGACCATGTGGTGTTTTTCTTTGAGTTTATTTATGTAGTGGATTACATTGATGGATTTCTGAATTTTGAACCATCTCTGCATTCCTGGGATAAAGCCTACTTGATCTTGATGGATAATTGCTTTGATGTGTTGTTGGATTCGGTTTGTGAGAATTTTATTGAGTATTTTTGCATCAATATTCATAAGAGAGATTGGTCTGTAGTTCTCTTTCTTTGTTGGGTCTTTCTGTGGCTTAGATATGAGTGTAATAGTAGCTTCATAGAATGAATTGGGTAGTGTTCCGTCTGTTTCTATTCGATGGAATAACTTGAAGAGGATTGGTATTAGGTCTTCCTTGAAGGTCTGAAAGAATTCTGCACTGAAACCATCTGGCCCCGGACATTTTTTGGTGGGAAGATTTTTAATGACTGTGTCTATTTCTTTAGGTTTTATGGGACGGTTTAGGTGGTTTATCTGATCCTCGTTTAACTTTGGTACCTGGTATCTATCTAGAAAATTGTCCATTTCCTCCAGATTTTCCAATTTTGTTAAGTATAGGCCTTTGTAGTAGGATCTGATAATTTTTTTAATTTCCTCAGTTTCTGTTGTTATGTCTCCCTTTTCAGTTCTGATTTTATTACTTTGAATGCTGTCTCTGCGCCCTTTGGTTAGTCTGGCTAAGGGTTTGTCTATCTTGTTGATTTTCTCAAAGAACCAGCTCCTGGTTTTGTTGATATTTTGTATAGTTCTTTTTGTTTCGACTTGGTTGGTTTCAGCCCTGAGTTTGATTATTTCCTGCAGTCTACTCCTCTTGGGTATACTAGCTTCTTTTTGTTCTAATTCTTTCAGGTTTGCTGTCAAGTTGTTAATGTATGCTCTTTCCACTTTCTTTTTGTGAGCACTTAGAGCTATGATTTTTCCTCTTATTACTGCTTTCAATGAGTCCCACATGTTTTGATATGATGTGTCCTCATTTTCATTTAAATCTAAAAAGTCTTTAATTTCTTTCTTAATTTCTTCCTTGACCAAGTCATCATTGAGTAGAGCATTGTTCAGTTGCCAAGTGTATGTGGGCTTTCTGTTGTTTTTGTCTATGTCAAAGACAAGTCTTAACCCATGGTGTTCTGATAAGGTACTAGGGATTATTTCAATCTTTCTGTACCTGTTGAGGCCTGTTTTGTGACCAATTATATGGTCTATTTTGGAGAAGGTACCATGAGGTGCTGAGAAGAAGGTATATTATTTTTTTTTAGGATGAAATGCTCTATAGATGTCAGTTAGGTCCAGTTGGTTCATAACTTCTGTTAGTTTCATTGTGTCTCGATTTAGTTTCTGTTTCCATGATCTGTCCATAGCTGAGAGTGGGGTGTTGAAATCTCCCACTATTATTGTGTAGGGTGCAATGTATGCTTTAAGCTTTAGTAAAGTGTCTTTTATATATGTGGGTGCCCTTACATTTGGGGCATAGATATTGAGAATTGCGAGTTCCTCTTGGTACATTTTTCCTTTGATGAATATGAAGTGTCCTTCTTTATCTTTTTTGATTACTTCTGGTTGAAATCTGATTTTATTTGATATTAGAATCGCTACTCCAGCTTGTTTCTTTGGACCATTTGCTTGGAAGATTGTTTCCAATGTTTTACTCTGAGGTAGTGTCTGTCCTTTCCACAGAGGTGCCAGGGCACCCAGCTATGAGTTCAGGGTAGTATGTGGGTTTTCCTACCTAAAGCTGGTTGTGGGATCTGTGGAGCCCCCAGAATGTGTCTGGCAGCAGTAATAGGGTGCACTCAGCAATAGGCCTCACACCGGAAGGGGGGCGCGCGCCGGCAGGTGAGTGCTAGCTCTGGCTATGGGTTCTATGGATCCCCCAGAATGTGTCTGGCAGAATCCTGGGTACCCCACAAGCAGGCCTGGCAGAGGTCAGACCCAAGCCTCAGACCGGAAGAGGGGCGCCCAGCGTCAGGGGAGTGCTAGCGCTGGCTATGGGTTCTATGGATCCCCCAGAATGTGTCTGGCGGAATCCTGGGTACCCCACAAGCCAGCCTGGCAGAGGTCCGACCCAGGACTCAGACCAGAAGAGGGGCGTGCCCAAACATGACCTTTCAAAGAATCACCTTGACTAAGGGTTTCAAAAATTATTCTGTGCAACTATGCTCCAGCTGTGTCATTGGAATGAAAGCAAATGGCCCAAGTAGAGACACCAAGATAAGCCAGTAGCCTATTGTGCCTTCAGGAGAATTATGTGCTCTTCCAAACACAATCCAAATACATAAATGTTATAAGAACTCAACAAGTACACTGTGACAGGCAAAGCAATTACTTAAGGTGCTACATTCAAGAGTCCAACTGCATCTGTGTTCTGAATCTATACACTTAGTCAAGCACAGATAAAAGTATCAACTTGCATCTATACTCTAAGTAAACTAATATTTTGTCTTTATTTTCCAAACAATACCTATAATCGTATATAATTTGCACAATAATAATATTGCAATATATATTATTTAGTCATTTAGTAATGTCTTTTAGCATCCAGAAAGACTAAGAGTTGTGATAATATTTTCTAGGACATGTCATCTTTACAATACAGAATAATATCTGTAATATCATTCCATACATTTTATGTTCTATTCAAATTCTATCACTTCTTCTTTCCATAGCACAATACCAAAGTGATTGTCTACTCCACACAGTCTCTGAGGAGCAGGGTTCTGGATCAGCATTTTCCATTCAGTTACCAGGCTCCAATAGACATCTCTGCAACACTGATGGCCTCCAGTTAGAGGGTAATATCCTGGAGCAAGAGGGACTTGAGTGCACAGTCTTTTCAGCATCCTGTGCCCTTTCCAATTAAGATGCTTCTTTAACAATTCTTTGTCATGGCCATTGACTGTGGCACCAGTCCAGGTAGCACTCTGGATTCTAAGGAAGAGGGTCCTCAGTGTCCCTCCACATTCAGAATTCCTGGATGATTGCCCTGCTACTGCAATCACAGCTGCAAGGTGAGACACCTCGAGACAGGCCCATGCAAGTCCAAGGCAGACACTCTGGAGCTTTACTTGATTCTATAGAACAATGGTCATTCTAGTTCTCTGCCCTTTGCCTCCCAGACATGTCCACAGTTGTTTGGAGAGAAATCTTCTCTCAAATGGTCCTGCTTAACTGCTTTTTTCTGTAATTTACCATTGGCAAGTACATTCACTGTCTCTTCAAGCAATGGTAGCTTATTTCCCATTTCTGCTGTCAATTTTGTTAATGACTGAAAATGAGCAGACATGTGAAAAAAAAGGCCAGCGAGCATCAACACGGACTTTAACCTCTGACCATAGACCTCTGGTTTCTCAGCCTCCATGGCCTGAGACTCCTTACATTATCTGCCATCCAAATATTCACATTCTACCCCAAGGGGGTAAGCAGTTACTGACTTCCCAGACTACATGTCCTGGAGGGCCCCTTCAGTGTCCCGCAATGGGGGAAGCATTTGACTAGCAAAGACATGAGGGACTTTGCACCTCATGGTCTCATTAGACAGACTTGTCACAAGTTCAGGTGTCCAAAACCCTACAAAGATCAGAGATTCAAAAAACTGGATGCTAAGTTACAGAACAGCTCCAAAGGAACTCTGGCAAATAGTGTAGCAGTTTTTCATGATCTAAAACAGCACCTTCTATTGGATTCACTGGGCAGGCACTTTATAATTTACAGTTGGTACTGAGCATCCAATTGTAGCTTAGAGCTCGTGGCAGTGGACAACCCATGATTAGTCTACATTAAGCCCAAGAAGACATGAGAAGGACCCTCTGTCCAACACTGCCTAGATGGTCAGGATCTAAACTTTTATTGGCACAAAATGCTAAGTTAGAACCAAAGGGGACTTTGGCAACAAAAGTCATTGAAATAATTCTTGATATTTGGCTATACCAAATATCAAGATCACTGTCTTACCTAAGCATCAGAGACATTTTTATAGCAGCTGATGGTAGCATATACAGAGATTCACAGCCAAGCATTTAGTAGAGATCAGGAAATTGAGTGGAAGATGAGGAGGAAGGGTTGTAGGAACCAGAGGGTCAAGGACACCAGAAGAGGACAGCCCACAGAATTATCTAAGCAAGGTTAATAAGGGTTCAAGATAGAACCACATATCTCCTGTGGGTCTTTAGTAGGCCCTCTGCATACATTCCGTGGTTGTTTAACTTGTTATTCTTGGACTCCTCACAGTGGGAGTAGGGATGACTCTGACTGTTTTGTCTGTTTATGGGACAGTTTTGTTTTTAATGGATTGCCTCATCCAGCCTTGATATGATAGTTTATGTTTACTCTTGCTCTATTTTTTTTTTTTTTTGGCATGTTAAGTTGATATCCCAAGGAATCCTTCTCTTTTGGAAAGGAAACAAAAGAGCAGTGGATGAGAGGAAGAAGGAAGGTGAAGGAATGACTAAGAAAAGTGATTGGTAAGGCTGCCGATGGCATGCATTACATGACAGAAAATTAAAAAAAAATCAATGTAGCCTTAGAGGTTACACACATGTACAAGGTTTAATGTGACCAATGTCTTTGACCAAAAGGAACACAAATTTCTTTTCTGCCAAACGTGAAATTTTATATACTCTTTTGAATAATATTACCTCATACCTTTCAGCATTATTTCATGCATGGTAAACTCAATTCCTTATACATTGGGACAAATCAGACCTAAGCTACTCTAAGTGAGAGAGACTTCCATGTTTAACCCAGATGGCTAGAAAAATACCCTTATGATAGAAGGAACTTCATACCACACTGATTCTTGTTTCCAGCGCCCACAACTCATGTTATGTGTCTTTATGCTGATAATCAGTCATAGTGGAAAATCTACCTTTCATAACAACCCCTACGTAGCTGATGATAGATTTAAGATTACAGAAAGAATGCCTATGAGACTAGTATATGTACTTTAATATTGCTGCCAACCTGCAATGTAACTTCCAGACATATGTCTCTTCTAGACTTTGAGAATGAATAGAAGCCGAGTGGTATTGGGGATGTTCCTGGTCACAAGGAATTACTTAATATGTCTCCACTTAACAAATTAATCTGAAATGTTTTCATTTTGTTCAAGAAGGTTTGCTCCTGGCTGTTTGGCCTTCTCTGTCTGACACAACCCCTCTAGTGCCTGGCACAAGAGACTTTCTCCTTCTCCTCAAAAAGGTTTCATTTCTCCCCTTTCTAACCCAACAGGATGGGTTCCTACATTCTTCCTGACTTGAAATGCCCTTGGAAGAGTCCACATTTCACCCAGGCTGTCCTCTCTGGTTAGAAGTCCATGAAATACAAGCTGGTCCATAAAATCAAGTATAGCCTTGAGTCCAATTACCCATAATGGCATGGTTTCATTTACACACAGATCTGAGTAGCTGAACCCAAAACTGAAGAGTTAGTCTTGTTTGGCATAGCTATCCAACCTGTGCACAAATAATGCAATTGCTGCCTGGATTCTCAAAGTTTCCACTAATAATATGAACATCCTAAGTTGTAAGGAACTGTAGACAGGGAGGACAATAAGGATATGGGTGGAAGTTATTATTAAATTTATTATCATTAAATAAAGATAAATCAGTATAGAAGACACCATTCTGTTTCTATGATGCATTAATACCATAAAGAAAAGGAAAATGATGAGAACAATTGGTTATGTAAAAGCTTTCTGATGTGACAGCAACATGAATTGACAAGCAATTTCTTTAGTACTGCACATGATGTGAAAACAACAGCGAACCATTGTAGTTGAAGTCTACAAAGTGATTTGCCATTCAACTAAAAAATTAAATGTCTTTACTTTTCTGGCCTCCCTGATTGATTCTTCCTGGTTTAAGTTTAAGGTCCAGGATGTTTTTCACACAATTTATGTTCATAATTAGCCATTATATTCATATGACTATGGGATTGGTAATATGAATCTACTTAGCTTGAACTATGTGTGAATATTTTTCTGCTTTTGGCTATAGAGACCTAGGTACATAGATTCAAAATTTACTTTTTTACTAGGGTGATATCATGAAACTTTGGGAAAAGTAGAGAAGGAACAGGCTAGATGGTTAATGGTCATCAGCTATTGGATTAGGGTACCTGGAATTCCTCATTAGCATGGGGAAGCATTTCAGGAATCTCAGTTGCTGAGTGAAAAGTGTCTATAAGAAAAAATAAAATCGATACCATAATTGAATTGAGAGTATGTGATGCTCATCTGGTAGAGAGAAAAGTGGATGTTTTCCCCAAACAAGCCCAGTGAAGAAGAAATCCTGCTATTGTAAGGAGTCTTCAATATTGCATTGATGATAGAAGATATCCAATCACAGTGGGCTTCAATGTAATTTAGAGTGTTTCTCAAATGTATATGTGTGTATACACACACACACATGTGCACACACACACATGATGTGCACTCACACACGCACATATATATGTATATATATATAAAGTTATATATATATATATATATATAAAGTTATATATATATATAGTTCATTATATATATACACATATATACAATGAACTTTAATGATTTCTTGAAATTAGAGAAATGGCCCCTTCCCTGAGTGCTGAATTATTTCCCAGCCATTGTGAGAACAAACGATGAGTGTCTAGACCTGCTGAAAAGCATAATATTTTGAATAACATTTATTTAATTCCTGCCCATCTTTAAAAATTTATATTATGAGACCTTGACGTTGTTTCAGGATAAACACAAGTTTACAAAGTGGAAGATTTTGTGTGGTTTTATTTGTCTATCCATTTTTCTCAGAATCCTCTTACTGTAGCATGGCTCCCAATTGCATGAGTAAAAATTGTAATAAGCTCAATAATTTTAATTAGAAAAGTTTCCTTTTGTGAGAGCATACATATATGAGCATGCACAACCCAATCAGAAATGCCAAAGCTCAGAGGCTGTATTATCCACAAGGACTCCACATTTCTTTCCTGTGGTAGCTTCCCTATGGTTGCTTTTCTGTTTAGCACAAGGAAATTTATTAACTTCACTTAACCTTGGAATTGGTTATATGAATCTATACAGCTTAGACTCTGTGTAAACTTTTTGCATTTGTTTGTCAGAAGTACTTGCTTATATGAACTTGGCCTATAGATATCTGGGAGCTAATACATGCAAAGACATAAGTGTGTTTGCAGAGTACAAGAGGCTATAATGACATGATACATCAGCCTCAGGATATTCAAATGAAAGTTTTATTTCAAATTAATAGATAATGTTAGTAGGTCTATGTAATTTTAGGAAGTATCTTGCAGGAATATTCAGGCAGGTGTTGATGAGACAGATCCCTCAGCTCAAGTCTGATGGGGATGTTTCATGGCAGACACAGGCTTAACTCTGCTCTTTGGTCTAATTAAGCACATCTCATACAACAGCATAATTACACACACACACACACACACACACACACACACACACACACACACACACACACATATATATATATATATATATATATATATATATATATATATATATATATATCCATATAATCTGAACAAAAATTTGTAATCAGACTTGGGCACCCCAATACATGGTCATATATTATCCCAAAAGATGATCCCATGGCCTTGTCACCAAGGGACAATTAATAATCAATGCTCATCAACAATCAATACTAATCTTTAACCAATAGTGATCAATAAACAATGATGATCAATAATTGGTGATGATGATGATGGTAACAGGGATAGTAAACATTGCTTACTTCTTTTATCCTCCCTTCTGGTTTTGTTGAGAGAAACTCTTGCTACATAGCACTATAACATGCTATGTAGAGCAGGCTTGTTTTAGACTCCTAGACAGCCACCTGCCTCTGCTATCACTGTATTGGATCTAAAGGTATGGGCTGCCACACACAAATGATTTTGCATAAATTTTATCAAAACTTCTGTGTAACTTCACATAGTGGTGTTAACACATTTAGGATTTATTTTAGGGGATAAGTTACATGTGACTCACAGGAGAGAACATATCCTGATTTATTTTGAGAAATTGTTAGTGCCATAATTTTGATGGTACTGAATTTTGGTTTTTTTTTGTTTTGTTTTGTTTTGTTTTTTGAGACCAGGTTTCTCTGTGTATCCCTGGCTATCCTGGTACTCATTCTGTAGACCAGGCTGGCCTTAACCTCAGAAATTCCTCTGCCTCTGCCTTCCAAATGCTGAGATTAAAAGCATGCACCATTAATTATTAATCATTATTGGATATTGATTAGTATAGATTATTAGCCATTGATTTTATTGAATAGATTATCATAATTATTGATCATTATTCCATCACCATCATCCTCCTGCCTCTGCCTCCCTAGTGCTGGGATTAAAGGCATGTGTCACCACTGCCTGGCTGTGGTACTGAATTTGATTAATCGCATAAACATTCAAAGAGAGTATCTGGAAGTAAGGATTCTCCCTCACTTTTTCCTCATGGTAGGGGTAAAGGGAGAGTCCATGCACTAAGGGCACTACCTGGGTAAGCTTGTCATCTCTCAAAATCTAATTACGGATATGCTCATAGGTGTGTCTCTAAGTTCATTTGAAATCAAGCTGAGTTGATAGTCAAGATGAACCATCCCACTAGCAAATCCTCCCCATTTGATGTCTTTCTACTATATCACTTTAATTAGTATTGATTATAGGTAATTGATTACTATTAGTGATTAGTATTGATTATTGATCATTAATAGTTGTCCCTTAGAATCCATCTAGGATTCTCCTACTGGCTTTAGAATTTCGGCTATCTGCTTGTCATTTAAATTCCTACAAAATGTTACCTATCTCTTTCAGTCTGCCCCCATAACCTCTTTTTTCCTTTATATAGCTGTCTTAGACTTTTCCAAACACCCGTCCTCATTTTTGTTTTATGAGCCAAGGTTTCTCTGTTTAGCCCTGACTGTCCTGCAATTCAATTTGTAAACCTGGCTGGCCTCAAACTCAGAAGTTCGCCTGCCTCTACTTCCCATGTGCTTAGATTAAAGGCAGGTACCATCAATTACTGATCATTATTGGTTATTGATTAGTATTGATTATTGATTTTTGATTAGTATCAATTACTGATTAGCGTTGACTATTGATCTTTATTCCATCACCATCATCCCCCTGCCTCTGGCTCCCAAATCCTGAAATTAAAGGTGTGTGCCACCACTATCCAGCCCAAACATTCCTTTTAAATTATGGCCTGTGCCTGCAAGTTTGTTTTTTCAGATATGTTCTTTAAGTAAAGAAATTAAGTGTCTGGAGAGATGGATCAGCTGTTAAAAGTGCTTGCTACTCTATCAGAGACCAAAGTACTGTTCCCAAACTCAACCTGTAACTCCAGATCCAGGAGATCCAAATGTCCTCTTCTTTTCAGGCATATGGGGGTGAGAGTTATTTAAAAAATTAAAACAACTGTTCTGAAAACAAAATATTTTTCTGATACTATGCATAATTAAACTTAAGTCTTCAAAGGAATGTAGATGAAAAATTGAGTAATGACACTTTTTTTCTCTGTTCTTTGCCATTTAGAGGTAATCTCAATGGAATGCTTTATTCAGTCCTTACATGTACTCTGGAACCACATTGAGGAATTTCACAAGCTTTTTGACATACCCATGATGTCACACCTGTGATGTCAAAACTGTGACGTCACACCCATGATGTCACACCCATGATGTAATACCTCAGTGATGAATGACAGCGGTTATTGCAGTCAAAAAAGAATAATAATAATAATAATAATAATAATAATAATAATAATAATAATAAATAAATAAAGTGAACCCAGATACTTAGCTAATGAAGTACTGATCATGGATATTGTTGGAGGATGCTGAATCAGGATTCACATTTATTAGTTTAGTCATTTATTTATTTATTATTTATGCATTATGGTCTGAAAGTATATAATTGACATGAACTAATTTTTATATATATATATATATATATATATATAAATTGTATATATGTACATAATTTATATACATATACATACATAATTTTTTATTATTGGATAATATATAAAAAATTTGTAATAATATATTAATATCAAAATATATCAACATATAATAATATATAATATATATAATATCTCCTTATATATTTTTGGATATTTTATTCATATCACATTAATATGTGAGAAATCTTTGATCTGAGAATATATAATGGCCATGAATAAATTTTATATATTCTTTTTTAGTATTGGATAATATTATGCATATGTGTAATATAATAATATATTTAAAAATATATAATACATTAACATATATATTTATATATAACATATTAATATATAATAATAGTATTAAATATTATATAATGCTATATGATAAATGTAATATATCCTTATATATTAATTGGTGGATATTTTATTTACATTACACTTGCATTTCAATAACAATCTATCTTCAAAAAATGAATAATAGCTATGAAGAAATTATGTATATTTTTTTATTATTGGATATTTTATTTATATTTCACGTATTGCGCATATATAATAATTAAAATGTAAAGGTGGAAAATTTTCACTATCGTAAGAGAAGCAGAACTTCCTGTGACTGGAACTCTTCTCTCTGTGTCCTGTTATTGATTGTATTGATCATTTTGATCATATTGATTATATTGATTTAACTTCATCTTTCACCATCCTGGGTCACATTAGAGTATTGTGTCCAAGAAACCTAATTTCCAAATGAGAAGAAGACAGGAAGTAAATTCAAGATAGAGAGGAGCTGGGGAAAATCTAGAAACAGTGTGATATAGTATATAATATATAACATTGTAATCTATACGTATTATAGTAGTAAGGAATCTATTTTCAAGAAATTTGAGTGAAAACTGTAATTAATATATATTATATATACTAATTATATGTGTAATAAATCTTATATATATATTTATAATATATAATTATATATAAATAATTTATATATGTATATATTTGTATGTATATTTTATATACTTTATTTATAATGTATACAAAATACATTATACAGAGTAATGTATTATATATGCATATATATATTTATGTATATATACATATATGTATATATGTATATATACATATATATATATTTATATGTATATATAATTTTTTTAGGTTGAGGCTATTTTCCTAACCCAAATTTATATGCATGTATTTTGTTTCATCTATCTATCTATCTATCTATCTATCTATCTATCTATCTATCTATCTGAAAATAATTCATGAAAGTATAATCAGTTTATATTTTAGGACTAATAAATCTATTATCAATAAACGTGAAATATGTCTTCTTCAGATCTTCCATCTGATGAAAAACAATGTGAAAAGTTAAAAAGATGACCCTTTGTGATATTATGAGTGATGGCAGAAGTTAAAACTAAAAATGATTTAAATGATTTAAAAATTATTAAGAAATAATTTAAAAATTTATTTAGAAGGTAATGGATGGAACTAGAAAATATCATCCTGAGTGAGGTAACCCAGTCAGAAAAGAACACACATGGTATTTACTCACTGATAAGCGGAGATTAGCCCAAAAAATTTGAAAAAAACAAAGATTCAACTACCAGACGACCTGAAGCTCATGAAGAAGAAAGAACAAGTGAGGATGCCTAGGTCTTTCTTAGGAGGAGTAACTAAATAACCAAGGGAGCAAATATGAAGACAAAGTGTGGGTCAGAATCTGAAGGGGGGGGGTTGTAGGGAGACCATTGTGTCTGGGTATTCATTCCATAGGCAGTCACCAAAAATAGACGCTGTTAGGGATGTCAGGATGGGAAAGCTGACAGCAGCTGGATAAGGCTGTCTCCTTAGAGGTCTCTCAGAGTCGGACATACCCAGAGACAGATACCCACAGCTATCCATTAATCTGATCAAAGTTCCCAATGGAGGAGTTAGAGAGTAAATTGAAGGAACCGTGAACCATAAGGGCTGGTGGCCCCGTGAGGAAAGCAACAATACCAACCAGCCAGAGCCCCCCAGGGTCTAAACCACCAGCCTAGGAGCATATAGGGAGAGACACATGACTCCAGCTGTATATGTAGGGGAGGATGGCCCTGTTGGGCATAGGTGGGAGACAAGATAATTAGTACCCTGAAGGCTGAACACTGAGGGGGGGATCTGAGGGTGGGGAGGGAGGCTGGGGGTAGGTGGGTAAACACCTTCAGAGAGGCAGGAGGAGGGGGGGATGGGATAAGGGGTTCCTGGGTGGTGGGGGAAATATGGTAAGGGGATAAACTTTGAAATGTAAATATTATATCCAATAAAAGAGGGGAATAATAGAAAAGCGGTTAGAACCAACATTCTTAATAAAATGTCAGCCCTCATCTAAAAAAAAAATATCTTGATACTAAAATTTGTTTTGAGAATTGTATATTGCAGAATGATCAGCCTTGGTGTATCTACTCAACAAGTAAGCTGGGCAGACCTGCTCAAACCTCTGAGGTCCGGGAATTCCTTCTGGAGGCAGCGAAGACACAGCATCAGAGGATTGTCAATTTGCTCTCCCCCCACTCCTCTTCTAATATCTCAATGCCCATAATCAGCTTGAAGAAGCTAATGATGAGTCAGCGCCCCTATTCCCTGGACATGGGGACTAAGGTGGTAAATGTTGGGCTGTCTCTCTAGGGAAAACTAGTGGTTTTGTCAGAATAGAGAGGATTAGCTAGGGTTTATTGCATAGCCATAACCTATTAGTAGAAATTTGTATAATTAATATCAAGATGAAGATATAAATTCTTAAATGGCACCAATTTACTTTGTTTACAAATTTTAAGGTTTTCATTGGCATGAGCTTCTTAGTGATATAAGAGTGAGATGAATATTGTTACTCTCATAGGCATTGTACCAGTATAACACATTTAGGAATACAAAGCTTAGACCCAGTCCTTCTTTAACTTTTTTAACTGATTTGAGATGGTCAGCCTGTGAGTTAAGGGACTATAGCAAACTCATGGCTTGGAGTTTATTATAAGGGTGTTCTCTATGTTTTATTTAGAAATAGCTGAGTGGAGTTAACAGGCAACAGTCCAGATTACCTTACATGGATAGCTGGTTTTCAAAACATCAGAAATCCTTAGAATTGACATGACAAACATTTCAGTATTAATGTTCATTTTCATTAGAGACCTGTCTGCTCCGGACAGCTTCCTATGTTAAACTCTAAGAAGAAATTGAGCATCCTTGGAGTTACTCCAGTTGTGGTGAGACAGCCACTAGGCAAGAATTGCCACTTTCCTTCTACAGACAAATTACTGTCCAGAAAAGGACACACTTGCAGAATAGTCAACTGATTATATCTGCCTAGACAGAGTAATCAGCCCTTAATAATTCTGCAGCACTAAGGTCTGTCAGATGATCCTGGGCCAGAAGGCAGAAGAACAGATGCCCCAACGTTTTGAAGTAGAGCGAGTGTCCAGGTGTTCAGAGGTCTCTATAAATTGGCTAAGTTTTAGAAGCTATGCTTTGTGCTTCCCACAATTATAGCCAACTCAGTCATTCTGGATTTCTGATGGGGTTGAAAACTTATAGCTATTTATCTTGAGAGAAAAGATCTGAGTGGATGGTCGTCAGCTGACATTCATCCTAAAGCCAGGTTCAGGACTAAATGTTTTAGTTAGGAGAGATGACAGAGGTGCTGGTAGGTCAACAAATGGATGGACTGGGTATTAGGACTATCTTGTACCTCACTGGTACAAATTGGCATAATTATGCTCTAATTGTATTTTGAGAGAAAAGTTTCCTTTTAACAGGAAGGGTGATGTGTAGAAGGAGCTAAGGTGGGAGGAGTACTGAGAGGAAGAAAAGGAGTAAGAAGAGGAAAAGAAGAAGGAGAGGAGAAGCTAGGTGATGAAAGAGAGATAGAGGGGGGAGACAGGGAAGCAGATGTTCATGTATCTCCACCAGTCAAAGATAGTAGATATATCTAGGTTGGGTAGTGGGTTACACCTCTGATTGAACAATACCAAACTTATAAAGCCTATGATTAACATTTTTAAAAAAAAATGTATAAATTCAAAAAGGAAAAGGGGGCATGTGATAGGGGTTAATTAAGGGGGGGAATGGGGAAACGGGATGGCATCTGAAGTGTAAATGAAAGATATAATAAAAAAAATTATTAAGAAATAATTTAAAAATTTAATCAGAAGGTAATGTCCTAATTCAAAATTATATCAAATTATTTAAAATTATTTTTAAAAATTCATTTGGAAATAAATGTCATAAATTAAAATAATTAAAATTATATAAAATTATTAAAAATTGTAGAATAATTTATTTAATACCAATTTGAAAATTATCATTGTAAATGTTAATCATTTAAAATACTTTAAATTATTTACAAATTATTTAAAAATTCATTTTGAAATTGATTTCCTAAATTAAAACTATTTAGAATAGTGTAAAAATATTAAAATAATTTTAAATTATTTCATAATTTTTATAATTTTTGTTAACATGATTTAAATCTTATACAAATAATACATTTAGAAATTTATGACCTAAATGAAAATTATTTAAAATTCTTCCAATACTATTTAATAATATTAAATTTATTTTAAAATATTTAAATCTCATACATAAAATACATTTTGAAATTAATGTCCTAAATGAAAATTACTGAAAAATAATGAGAATCATTTCATATTCTCATTTACAATTATTTCAAATTATTTAAAATTGTTTAAAATTAAAGTTGTTTGATATTATTTGAGATTATTTGAAATTAATTAAATATTATTTAAAACCACTTTTAGAAATTAACATCCTAAATTTGAGTGAAATTGAAAGAATTAATGAATATTCTGATTATAAACTACTTTACATAATGTGTGTATTCCAATGATAGATTATTTTATATCACGGGTGTATTCCAATGTGTGCTTGGAAGAAATACTATTCATGGATGTCATGTTTTATTGATTAGATATCAAAACAATTGATAGAGGATGAGATTCACCTAAAACAAACAGACAAGCATATATGTTGTTTCACATATCTATATACATGAGAAATATTATTTCTTCAGAATATAATATATAATTTATGAAAGTATAATTATTATGTATTATATGAGGAAAAATTCTATTAAACAATTTGAAAAAAATACAAAATTAAGATTTACATGGAAAAATGCATTAAAAAACTGAAGATGATTTAAGAAAAATTACAGAAAAATTGAATATTTGCATGGAAATAAATTCTGATAAACTTAAAGGTTTGTATTAAAAATTAGTGATAAAACTTAAGGTACATATAAAAAGTTGTTAAAAACAAAACATTTGTAGAAAATTTTGGTTTATATGAAGTGAGATATAGAAAAATGTATGCAAATATTGAAACTGTAAATGAATGTAACTATGAATGAAACTGTAAATGAAATGTAAATATTATATCCAATAAAAGAGGGAAAAAAGAAAAGTGGTTAGAACCAACATCCTTACTAAAATATCAGTCCTCTTAAAAAAAACTATCTTGATCCTAAAATTTGATTTAAGAATTGTATATTGCAGAATGATCAGCCTTCGTGTATCTACTCAACAAGCAAGCTGGGCAGACCTGCTCAAGCCTCTGAGGTCCGGGAATTCCACCTGGAGGCAGTGAAGACACAGCATCAGAGGCTTGTCAATTTGCCCTTCCCCCACTCCTCTTCTAATATCTCAATGCCCATCATCAGCTTGAAGAAGCTAATGAAGAGTCAGTGCCCCTATTCCCTGGGCTTGGAGACTAAGGTGTAAATGTTGGGCTGGCTTTCTAGGGAAAAGTAGTGGCTTTGTGGGAATAGAGAGGATTAGCTAGGATTTATTGCATAGCCATAACCTATTAGTAGAAATCTGTACAATTATTATTAAGATGAAGATATAAATTCTTAAATGGCACCAATTTACTTTGATTACAAATTTTAAGATTTTCATTGGTACCAGCTTCTTATTGATATAAAAGTGAGGTTAATATTGTTATTCTCATAGGAATTGTACAAGTATAACACATTTAAGAATACCAGGCTTAGACCCAGTCCTTCTTTAACTTTTTAACTGATTTGAGATGGACAGCCTGTGAGTTAAGGGACTATAGCAAATTCATGGCTTGGAGTTTATTGTTAGGGTGTTTCCTATGTTTTATTTAGAGATAGCTGAGTGGAGTTAACAGACAACAGTCCAGATTACCTTACATGAATACTTGGTTTTCAAAACATCAGAAATCCAGAGAATTGATGTGACAAACATTTCTGTATTAATATTCATTTTGATTAGAGACCTGTCTGCTCCTGGCAGCTTCCAATATTGAATTCTAAGAAGAAATTGTGCATCTTTGGTGTTATTCCAGTTGTGGTGAGACAGCCACTAGACAAGAATTGCCTCTTCCCATCTACAGACAAATTACTGTCCAGAAAAGGACACACTTGCAGAATAGTCAACTGATTATATCTGCCTAGACAGAGTATTCAGCCCTTAATAATGCTGGAACAATAAGGTCTGTCAGATGATCTTGGGCCAGAAGACAGAAGAACAGATGCTCCAATGTTTTGAAGTAAAGGGAGTGTCCAGGTGTTCAGAGGTCTCTATAAATTGGCTAAGTTTCAGAAGCTATGCTTTGTGTTTCCCACAATTATAGTTAACTCAGTCATTCTGGGTTACAACTTATAGCCTAACAGCCAATCCTGGCAATTTACCATAAGAGAAAATATTTGAGTGGATAGTCGTCAGCTGACATTCATCCTAAAGCCAGGCTCAGAACTAAATGTTTTAGTTAGGAGAGATGAGAGAAGTTCTGGTTAGTCAACAAAATGATGGACTGTGTATTATGACTATCTTGTACCTCACTGGTACAAATTGGCATATTTATGCTCTAATTGTATTTTGAGAGAAAAGTTTCTTTTTAACTAGAAGGGTGATATGTAAAAGGTGCTAAGCTGGAAGGAGTACTGAGAGGAAGAGAAGGAATAAGAAGTGGAGGAGAAGCAGGAGAGCAGAAGCTAGGTGATGAAAGAGAGAAAGGGGGTAGACAGGGAGGCAGATGTTCATGTATCCCTACCATTCAAAGATAGTTGACATATCTAGGTTGGGTAGTGGGTTACACCTCTGAACAATACCAAACTTGTAAGCCTATGATTAATATTTTTTAAGAAATATATAAATGCAAAATGGAAAAAGGGGGCATGGGATAGGGGTTTTCTAAGAAGGGGAATGGGAAAAGGGGATGGCATCTGAAGTGTAAATAAAATATCTA
The DNA here is from genome assembly GCF_011762505.2 of Arvicanthis niloticus. NCBI lineage: Eukaryota > Metazoa > Chordata > Mammalia > Rodentia > Muridae > Arvicanthis > Arvicanthis niloticus. Next base: position 80,859 of record NW_023045003.1, on the reverse strand, counting down.
ATAAAAAATAAAATAAAATAAAATGAAGAAAGAAAGTATAAAAATAGTGAATCTGTTCATAGAGAAATCTCTAAAAAATTCACAATTGATTGACATAGAAAATTCATTATAAAAGTGAAGACTGTTTAGGAAAAAATAGGGAAAAAGACAATAGTAGCATGGAAAATTTTTAATAAAATTGAAGGCATTATTTTTAAAATTAGTGATAACATTAATGTAAATAGAGAAAAAATTGTTGAAAAAATTTAGAACATTTGACGAAAACATTTGGTTAAAATGTATCATATAAATATCATTACACTATATTATATATTCATATTATTTATAACATGTTATATATAATACAATATAAAATAATTATATTAATATGTTGTATTATATTTATTAAGATATTAATTGTGAATATTATATTGTATACTATATTATTATATTGATATATTATATTAACTAATATATTACATATTTTAGTATATTGGTATTCTATATTATAATATTAATATGCATTATATTATATATTATAAATTATATATGTTATATCTTATATACTGTGATATTAACAGTTACATCTTCATATCAATAATATATAATAATGGTGCCATGACTCACTAACTGCTCACCTGCTATAGACGTGTATATCTTTTCTTCCTATGTCAATTGTAGAAGACAACCACCTTCCCAGAATCACCACATGATGTCATAACTGTGTTGCCACACCCATGATGTCACATCTGTGAGGTTGTACCCACATCATACCCATGATGTCACACCATGATGATATAGCTGTAATTTCACTCTCATGATGTCATACCCATGATTTCATACCCCAAATGTTATGCCCATGATGTCATACCCATGATCTCATAGCTATGATATCATACCCATGATTTCACCACAGTGATGTCATACCCATGTCAAACCCGTCATACCCGTGATGAAAAACTCATGATGTCATGTAGAAAGCCGTGGTTAGTGGTGATACATTCAGCCCTTGCAAGATGGCGCTGACATCCCGTGTCTCCACAAGTAAACAACTGACTGTGCAGATGCAAAAGGCAAAAAGCGTGCCAAAATCACTGCCCATCCCGGGGCATATTATGGGTAATGAGTGAACAGCCAATCAGAATTGAACAAGTCACTCTAGGGTGTATATAAGCAGTGCCTTTTCCAGTCTTTCTGTCTTTCCACTTCTGCTTATACAAGAAGTAAATCCTCGCTGTAGTGACCACCTGAACACTGCCTCACGTGTCTTTTTCGTTGGTGAAGGGGACACAGAGGGGCTCGGAACATCATCATGCCCTTAAAGTTACACTTGCATTGTCACACTTGTGATTTCACACTCGAGATGTCACACTTGTGATGTCACACTCATGACCTATGATTTCATACCCATGAAGTCATATCCATGTAATACTCATGGTATCATACACTCGATGAAACATGCATGATGTCACACTGTGACACTCATGATGTCATATACACGATATCATACCCATAATGTAACACCCATGATGTTATGCACATGATGTAACACAGATTATGTCAGACTCATGATGTCATACCTCAGTGACTCACAAAACATTACCATGATCAAGAAAAATCATCACTGCAGTCAAAAAACAGAATAAAAATAAATAATAGTAGTAATAATAATGAATAAGGTCAACCTCAACCTATAGATAAAGAGTATTGATCATGGATATTGATCCTTGATGGCGAAGTCTGAATCAATATTCAGAATTATTCATTTTTACATTTATTTATTTATCATTTCTTATGGTGTTGAGCACAGCTTGGTCTGTGAAGGTTAGGTTAAGTGTAGTGGAAACGCTTAAGGTGGTATATGTGACTAGGCCATAGCACAGGTTGGCACAAGGTGTAGAAAAACTTAATGTGGACAACAGGAAAATTGTTCCTGAGGGTACCTTTCTGTCTTGGTAAAAGGATGAGACAATTGTTTAGTAATAAATTATATAGAGGGTGACAGGATTCATCCTTGTTTGGGGTGGTGGGCCTTGCACCTCTGAGAACTCAGAGCAGGCCTGCCTGGATAGAAAGAGCTGTCTTGCTTGTATCAGAGCAGATGCCTCCAGGAAGCTTGGGAGGGAGGCAGAAGTGGAAAGCAATGCCAGACTTCTCTTCTGGTGGTTGTTAGATAGGTCTACTTACACCAGCTGTGACTTAAGCTCTCGACAGTGCAGGAGAGGACCTCTGGAGACTCTCAGTGCTCAGGAAAGGAAGGCTTGCAGGTGGATAGTGAAAAGCACTTCAGAAATGACCATGGTATTCATTATCTAGTAAATAAAGAGGTGCTTCTGCTCTAGAAAATGTACCTGGACGTGTATACATTGGCAAGCCAAAAAGAGATAGAAGGAGGTAGGTAGGTATTTAGGTAGGTATAAAAAGATAGATAGATAGATAGATAGATAGATAGATAGATAGATAGATAGATACATACATACATACATACATACATACATACATAAATACATAGATAGATACATAGATAGATACATAGATAGATACATAGATAGATACATAGATAGATACATAGATAGATACATAGATAGATACATAGATAGATAGATAGATAGATAGATAGATAGATAGATAGATAGATACATACATACATAGATAGATACATAGATAGATACATAGATAGATAGATAGATAGATAGATAGATAGATAGATAGATAGATAGATGGATGGATATAGAGCTAGATAGAAAGATAGGAGGTATGTAAGTAGGTAGGAAGGTTGGTAGGTAGCTAGATATGTAGTTAGGTAGATAGGTAGAAAAAAGGTAGATGATAGAAAGATTGCTAGTTAAAAAGATAGGTAGATAGATAGATAGATAGATAGATAGATAGATAGATAGATAGATAGATGATAGATAGATCATGCTGTGTTAGTGATCTCTTGGAGAGAAAGTTTGAAGACACCTTGAGTATTTTCAATGTGCACTCTCAGAAGACATTGGTGTGAATAGGTCAAGGAGGAGTTGGTGAGGAATTGTGCTGCATGGATACTGGTGAGACAAATGAGACATGCTCATTGTGCTTTGTACATAGTTGCCTGTCATCTTGAGTCCACTTGAATCCGTTCAGAGAGCTCTGAGTTGCATGTATGCCTAGTCCCTACACAGGTAGGTACGTGGTTGTGTGGTAGGATATAGAAAGAAGGATCCATGGTGAGAGTGACTTGGTGACTTTAGAGGCAGGAAGAAGATCAAAGTGTCCACAGAGTGCTCCATAGCAGTTGGTGAGTGGCTGGGGTGTGATAGAGGTGGGTGGAGGGTTTGAGAGAAGAGAGAGATTCTGAGGGAGTTTGAATTACCTCATAATGGTTGCCAGGTAACTTGACAGGTGCCCAGGGATGCTTTTTTTGTAGGTGCTTATAATTGGGGGGCCCAAGGCCAGAGCTTGGTTTTTAAGGGGGAATGTGGAGATGATATACTCACTTCTTGTTTAGATATATCCTTGTCCTCAGCTCATCATGCTAGCTGGAATGCATGTGAGATTTTGAAAGATATCAGCAAGAACCTCTGGGCCTTTGTGGACAACAGATGATGGGATGACTTTGTGAGGCAGCATCTACCAGAACTCATTGATGGATACCTGAGATACAAACCTGTGTGACTAGGTAAGTAGACCAAGGATTTTGTGGGGGCCCTTCTTTTCATCTACCACCACACTCTGAGAGTGGCTCAATCCAGGGAAACTGGGATCAATCCAGGGAAACTGAAGGCCTCGTGTATGCACAGAGCAGCTCACAGAGTGCCATGTGTCCACTGCAGTTCCTCCTGATCCTATGTGGGATGCCACTGTTGAGACTAATGCCAATGGAGACGGTTGGTTCCCAACTCATGCTTTGGACTCTGTTCAACTTCCCCTGTCTCCTGAGCTCTCTGACTCCACCACACATGTGATATGTCCTTGTCCTCAGCTCAGCATGTTAGATAGGCAGAAGGTCAGACAGTGAATGTGGGTGGACAGCCACTATGGGGCTCTGAGGTGGACAGATGACTGGATGACTTTGTGGAGCAGCATCTACCCGAACTCAAATTGAGGGGTATTTGAGATACCAACCTGTGTGCCAAGGTGTGTATACAAAATTTTTCAGGGGGTGGGGAGGGCCTCTTTTTGGTTGGAAACTGAGGTCCTCAGTAACACATAAAGCAGCTACCCATTTCTCTGGCTCCAGTGCAGTACCTCCTGCAGCTAAGTGGATAGCTTATGTTGGGACTAATGCCAATTGAGAAGGTTAGTTTCCCACCCCAAACACCTATGTCCTCTGTTAACATTTCCCTGTTCCCTGAGCCCTGTTTCTACCACCTGGCTACCCTATAAGCTGATGATCATCCTGGGAGACCTTTCTATCTGGGTGCCAATTCCTTGCATCTTGTTAGAGTGTAAAAATGCACAGAGGAGTCTGACTCTTCAAAAAAAGAGAACTGGCTTGGGCTTAGGGAATCTTTGTGTGGGAAAAGTCAGGCAGCCTCAGGCTGGATCAATCTCTGGGCCTAGCCCAGTCCCAGTGTTCTGAGTGGACACTGAGAGGGTTGCCCCATCTCCTGGTCCTCAAGTCCAGGCCTTTGATTCTGATGCTCTGCCCCTAAGGTCCAGGTCATTATGAGGTTTAGGTAGGGCCCTCACAGGATCCTTTGCAAGTACAAGCTGACACCTCTTGTTGCTTGACTCTCTCTTGCAGCACCCTTCACTGGCTGGCAGATGTCCTGCAGTTGAAAAGCTCCTGTGATGCCTGACACTTCCATCTCTCCCCATGCACACCTCCACTTTCCTTGACACTTATGGACAAAAATCCATATTTCCAAACCTTATAGTAAGGAGAATGCATGCACACACAAAAGTGCAGGGGCATTCTCTCTTGCAAGATCACATATATGTGCCATCAACATAGTGGCAGACATGCTTTTAGCCAGTTTATTCTGGATGTACAAGCTGGAATAAGACCTCCTGTGGACTACTAGACCAAAGGGAAAACTGTGGGTGAACAAGGTTCAGCTGACCAGAGCGGAAGGCCTGCAACACAGGTTTGGGTATCCTGACTTGGGAAGCACAGCCTCCCAGGCCTGAGCACCATGCAGCTTTGACTTAAGCTCTCTACAGAGCATGGACCTCTGGACATACTCAGTTCTCAAAAAGAAGGCTTGTTGGTTGATACTAAAATCATTTCACAAATGAAAATGGATCTTATCATGTGGTAAACAGAAAGCTGTTCTACCCTAGAAAATATAACAGGAATTGTATGTATTGGTGACACAAAAGAGATATTAGGAGGTGTGTAAGTACATAGGTAGGTAGGTAAGTAGATAGGTAGTAAGAAGGCAGTAGATATATAGATAAGTAGGTATAAAATATAAATAAAGAGATAGATAAATAGATAGATAAATGACAGATTATAGATAAATAGAAAGAGAATTACAGCAGACTTTTTAACATATATAGCAAGCTAGGTTGTTATCAGGCTGTGGGAGTGAGAAACTTGCAGAGAAAGTTTGATGGCACCTTGAGAATTTTTTATCAGACAGCTAAGGGACCATTGTGTGAATTTGTCTATGGAAACTGGTGAGTGAAGGCGATTTGCAGCAGAGATCCTGGTGGGATATGAGATAAATGCTCATTGTGCTTGGTGTCTTAGGTACCTGTCTCCTGGATCCACCTGAATCCCTTTAGAGAGCTCCTGAGTTGCATGTGTTCTTAACTTTTGATTGGGTAGATAGTTGAGTATGTGTTGCTAGGATACAGAAAGAATGATCCATGGTGTCTGAGTGGAACTTGGGCCTTTAGAGGCAGGATATGAAGATCGAAATGTCAACAGAATACTACATGGCAGTTTGTGAATGATTAGGTTGATGATTGGGTGCCGGTGAGTGTTTGAGAGAGGACAGAGTGATTCTGAGGTAGCTTCAATACTCATAATGGTGTGAGGTATCCTGGTCA